>NC_138304.1:83842500-83862500 GCF_965601325.2 Salmo salar | reverse complement strand
TGAGGACCTGTCAAATGTAAACAATGCACACTTGTGAATAGATTAGGGTCTTGTTCATCAAGCAGAACATTCTGAAATGTACCTCAACCAGTCTACCTAGGCAGTCTGAAAGTGACCGATTGGATTTGAGCCAAGGTTGTTAGTGCACCAGAAGATTGTGTGTTGCCCATTGAGCTTAAAGACAGAGCATTAGCACTAGGGCAAAATATCATATCACAATATTTGTCAAATTCATGGTAGTATTTGACAGTATTTTATGTTTCTGAATAATACAAGTTGTAAATATTTTTTATGAGTAGTGCATGACCCTAGGATGGAAACACATGAATTCTAAGTGGTTGTAAAGGGCTTTCTGTATTCTGATTGATCTATATTCCACCAACCTAGGACCAAACCAACTTTTCATTTAATTTAGCACTGTATCAAAATATCGTTATAGACGGTATTGTAAAACCCAGTATATCGTTATTCACGATATATCAACCAGCCCTAATTAGCACAGAGACCAAATGCAAATCTGATTCAGAGGGGTTGGATTAAATGTGGAAGACCATTTTGTTTTAATGCATTCAGTTGTGCAACTGACTAGGTATCCCCTTTCCCGTTCCCAAATCCCGTGGAGTAATGCTTTAGCGTGAGCATTTTTAAAACTCTCACCCAGAGATGTTGACACACATAACTGCAGAGGAGAGCTCTTTGGCGGTACAGTGGTGGTGTCTCCCCTGGGGATTCCCTCCCTACCTCCCTCCCATCATCTTCTCTGCCTGGCTGCTGTGCTCGCTGAGCCCACCAGGCCACGGCGACCTCTGGTTGACCTTGCGGGCACAGCGACAGCTAGATGAGAATACTGCTGTGTAATCAGTGAGGTATATTATGTGTGGAAACCGGAGCAGAGGACGTTTCCTGTACTGAGTCTGATACCTTGTGGTACACTGTATGTGCAATGTTGAAATATATTGGATACATTGGAGGTTGTAGTCTTCAAAATGAAGTGAAATTTGGACACATAACCTTCAGTTACAGTCCACAGTATGGTGAAGTAGCTATGCTTTTTTGGTACCGTTTATTCTGTCTCTGGCTTTAAATTGAAAATGGTTCACATGAAACAGACACACAGCAGGGTCCTGATCTGCCCAGAATAAAATAATCTGCCACTGTGACCTTATAATGGATCAAGACAAACCCCAGCCGGAGCCATGATGGAGGCACAGTGTCCTGATGTTCCCTGTTGTTCCCTTTGTGGCCACGTGTCACTGTTCTGCTGCTGTCTCCATTCAGGGGCTTAATATCATGTAACATTCCCATCTCTAAGGCTGATAACCTCTTTCTCATGCAGGCTAATTTGATTTGATTCAGGACAGGAGGGCTTTTACCTAGTTCTGCTTCCAGAACCTTCTTTTTTTAATGCTTGGATTCATATTTACCTGATTGAATACAGTGTGTTACAATCCATTAGAAAGTCAAGTTGTCTAGTAAAGTACAAAAGGGCTTCCCCAGTGATCAACCTTTGGGCCTCTATTCTTTAGCTTAGGTCATACAAATCACTGTATTCATAAGTCATGGTGTTGTCGTGTCTTTGGGGTACCATTAAACTGAAGACATGTTTATCAATTAACTCCCTGTAATTATTATCACGTGATTAAACTGATTAATCGTTTAATTGTAATTAACTAGGAGATCGGGGCACCAAGGAGAATATTCAGATTACAAAGCTATAATTTTCCTAATATAACTTTCCTATATTATAATATTATATTCTATTATAGTATAGGCCGATTATCTTCTGGTTTAAATGGTGTATTTTACCTCGTGTTCAGTCTCATTGTCACGTGGCATGTTTGTGTTTGTTAAATGTTGGGTTGATGATTGGGACTTCCAATTGAAGGCAGGTGTGTATAGTTGCCTTTGATTGGAAGTCCTATATAGGTGTGTGTGTTTGTCTTTGGGGTTGTGGGGAATTGTTCTGTGCTTAGCCGTGTGCCTAGTCAGACTGTTATTGTCGTGTTATTGTTTTCCTGTGGATGCCTTACTGGAGTCTATTAAAGTATGAGTATTCACAGTCTCGCTGCGCCTTGGTCCTCTTCTCTCCAGTACGACATTTTCAAGGATGAGTACAACTTATTTTGTGACAGAATTCCCCACCAACAAAGGACCAAGCAGCGGAAGAAGGCTGGCGAGGTAAGGGAGACCGAGAGGCACCCCCAAGAATTTTTTAGGGGGGGGCACAAGGGCTGTTTGACGGGGCAAGAGCTGCCCGCCAGTCAACAGTCGCCAGAGCTGCCCGCCAGTCAACAGTTGTCATCAGAGCTGCCCGCCAGTCAACAGTCATCGTCAGAGCTGCCCGCCAGTCAACAGTCGTCAGAGCTGCCCGCCAGTCAACAGTTGCCAGAGCTGCCCGCCAGTCAACAGTCGTCATCAGAGCTGCCCGCCAGTCAACAGTCGTCATCAGAGCTGCCCGCCAGTCAACAGTCGTCATCAGAGCTGCCCGCCAGTCAACAGTCGTCATCAGAGCTGCCCGCCAGTCAACAGTCGTCATCAGAGCTGCCCGCCAGTCAACAGTCGTCGTCAGAGCTGCCCGCCAGTCAACAGTCGTCAGAGCTGCCCGCCAGTCAACAGTCGTCAGAGCTGCCCGCCAGTCAACAGTCGCCAGAGAGGTCAGACTGCGCTGAACTGCCGGAGTGGCCAGACTGCCCTGAACTGCCGGAGTGGCCAGACTGCCCTGAACTGCCGGAGTGGCCAGACTGCCCTGACCTGCCGGAGTGGCCAGACTGCCCTGACCTGCCGGAGTGGCCAGACTGCCCTGACCTGCCGGAGTGGCCAGACTGCCCCGACTGTCCCGAGTGGCCAGACTGCCCCGACTGTCCCGAGTTGCCAGACTGCCCCGACTGTCCCGAGTTGCCAGACTGCCCCGACTGTCCCGAGTTGCCAGACTGCCCCGACTGTCCCGAGTTGCCAGACTGCCCCGACTGTCCCGAGTTGCCAGACTGCCCCGACTGTCCCGAGTTGCCAGACTGCCCCGACTGTCCCGAGTTGCCAGACTGCCCCGACTGTCCCGAGTTGCCAGACTGCCCCGACTGTCCCGAGTTGCCAGACTGCCCCGACTTTCCCGAGTTGCCAGACTGCCCCGACAGCCTGGAACGGCCTGCACCTGAGCCACCTCCAGGATAGGTGGGTTGGGGAGGGAGGGTGTAGCACAGTGACTGAATTTAAGAATTTATTTGCCTTCAAAAGTATGTCCTTTTTTAAAGTTTATTTGCCTTCAAAAGAATTGACGACAGCCACCCTCCCTTCCCTCCCTTATGGTTTAGGGGTTATTGTTTGTTGGGTTTTTGTTGGGGTATTGGGGATTTTCTTGTTTTTCTTTTTTAGGTGCATTCCGGGGTCTGCACCTTGAGGGGGGGGGGGGGGTACTGTCACGTCCTGACCAGCAGATGGAGCTAGTGTTTTAGTTTTGGTCAGGACGTGGCATGTTTGTGTTTGTTAAATGTTGGGTTGATGATTGGGACTTCCAATTGAAGGCAGGTGTGTATAGTTGCCTTTGATTGGAAGTCCTATATAGGTGTGTGTGTTTGTCTTTGGGGTTGTGGGGAATTGTTCTGTGCTTAGCCGTGTGCCTAGTCAGACTGTTATTGTCGTGTTATTGTTTTCCTGTGGATGCCTTACTGGAGTCTATTAAAGTATGAGTATACAGTCTCGCTGTGCCTTGGTCCTCTTCTCTCCAGTACGACATTTTCAAGGATGAGTACAACTTATTTTGTGACACTCATTCCAAACGTCGTAAATTGTTGTATCTGCACGAACCCAGTCTTTACTAAAATCATCCATACATCAATTGTCTTAAAATCATTTATTTACTACACTAAGTAATTAACCTCTTGGGGCTAGGTGGGACGCTAGCGTGCCACCTGTGGTGCACTCCATCAACAGCAGGTGCATTTCAAGAGCGGCAAATTTGAATCCAAATAAATGTCAAAATTCAAATTTTTCAAAAATACAACTATGTTACACCATTTGAAAGATAAACATCTCCTTAATCTAACCACGTTTTACGATTTCAAAAAGGTTTTACGGCGAAAGCATAAATTTAGAGTATGTTAGGACAGTACATTTACAAGAGTTGTGTGTAATGTTTTGTCAAGTCAAAGACAGGGTCACCAAAACCATAAAACCAGCTAAAATGATACACTAACCTTTTACAATCTCCATCAGATGACACTCCTAGGACATTATGTTAGACAATGCATGCATTTTTAGTTCTATCAAGTTCATATTTATATACAAAAACAGCGTTTTACTATGGCATTGATGTTGAGGAAATCGTTTCCCTCCAATAACCGGCAGTCAAGTCAGCGTCACAAATTAAATAATTAAAATTAGAAAACATTGGTAAAATATTATATTGTCATTTAAAGAATTATAGATTTACATCTTTTGAACGCAATCAACTTGCCAGATTTAAAAATAACCTTACTGGGAAATCACACTTTGCAATAATCTGAGCACTGTGCCCAGAAAAATACGCGTTGCGATACAGACTAGACGTCATGTTGGGGAGATCTAAAATCGAAAATACTATGTAAATAATCCATTACCTTTGATTCTCTTCATCAGATGTCACTTCCAGGTATCACAGGTCCATAACGAATGTAGTTTTGTTCAAAAAAGCTCATCATTTATGTCCAAAAATCTCCGTCTCGTTAGCACATGATGTAAGCCAGCCGGACTTCTCGTCATGAACGAGGGGAAAAAATATATTTCCGTTCGTTCAAACATGTCAAACGTTGTATAGCATAAATCATTAGGGCCTTTTTTAACCAGAACATGAATAATATTCAAGGTGGACGAATGCATAGCCTTTTATAACGTATTGGAATGAGGGTACCCAACATGAAGTAGCGCGCCAGGTGTCTAATGGGACATCACCGTTCCATGGCTCTTGTTCGGTCAGATCTCCCTCCAGAAGACTCAAAACACTTTGTAAAGGCTGGTGACATCTAGTGGAAGCAATAGGAAGTGCCAAAATATTCCTAAACCCCTGTGTTTTTCAATGGGATAGGTTTAAAGTCAATACAACACATCAGGTATCCACTTCCTGTCAGAAAATGTCTCAGGGTTTTGCCTGCCAAATGAGTTCTGTTATACTCACAGACACCATTCAAACAGTTTTGGAAACTTTAGAGTGTTTTCTATCCATATATAATAAGTATATGCATATTCTAGTTACTGGGTAGGATTAGTAACCAGATTAAATCGGGTACATTTTTTTTATCCAGACGTGCAAATGCTGCCCCCTAGACCCAACAGGTTAACAGAAAACATACAAACAGTAATTATCGTCACAAAGGATTGGTAGAGTAATGTGCCCTAATAGCTAACAGGCATGGCTGGTCTGTTAGACAATGGGTCATAAACGGTCAGCTGAGGAGGTACACAGAGTTCATTAATATTAACAATTGACAATTGAAGGCTCACTCATTCGGGAACAATTGCAATCAATATATATTTACGCTCAGTGTGTCGTCGGGATCCTTGTTCGAGCATCGTTCTGATGGAGAGTTCTCTCTCTCTCTCTCTCTCTCTCGGTTAGAATGGATCTTTCAAAGAGACATTCATTAATGTCGTCATAGAATGGATGTTTCGTTGGTCTTCGCGTTCGATGATATAATTTACTTAGCTGCAGACTAATAATTAATATCAAAGACTTGTTCTTATTCTGTCGCTATCAATAGTCTAAAAGTTAACCACGTGGTATAGTTCACTTTCAGTAGAGGAATTGGATGGTAAAACCTATTGGCCATGGAGTGGAGGCCTGGTCTGGAGAAATGTAGCTCAGGGTATAGTTTTATAGTGACCCTTGAACAGGCTTGTCAAATGACGCCTGGTCCTGTCTGTGTCCCTTGGGGGCGTGCCGATGGCTGAGTGAAGCTTGGTACAGAAATCCAATTCTATCACATTAACATCAGTACATAGCATTTCAATGTATTACAAATAGCTTTATCCTTATTAATACATTTTACACAACCATTATGATGCAAGTCTCAAGCTGAGGCTATTATATAAACAGTTTTATGGTAATATGGCTATATTGTCTGTTCTGAGTATCACAAAATTGTACCAAGCGGACCAGTTCGTAGCTGGATTCTTCACCAATCTTCCATACCTTCTCCAGAACACACCTGTCGCTCGGTTCTCCAATTCTATGAGTTGGAAGAATTTCCTTTGTCTCTCTATGAAACATGTGGTAGGAGACGCTCAACTTAGAGTTTTTACAACCCTTTCACACAGGGCCTGGGTTGGGGGGAAGGTAGGTTGGGGGATGGTACAAAGGGGAGGGGGTCAACTGTCCTCCCTGTACCAAAAGAGGCCAACGTCATGACAGTGTTGACATCCAAATGTATGCAGATGCTACTGTTAGATACTGATATCATCACTGAAAGCAGTATCAGATATCTCTAAGGAGAGCCATGAGATGAGACCAGAGGGATTTCCTTCAGAGAAACAACCTCCCATAGAACTTTCTAATCTTGTGGAATCCTCTTGCAGCCTGCCCTTATCTCTTCATGTACTTGCTTTACAGTGAGCTTTAATGAGCTTGATAGTAAGTCACAATGCTGCATGGAACACAGGTTAGAGGTTAGAGAGCACCCTGACCTCACCTTGCTTGGATGTACTCTTAAATCCTCCAGATGCTACGTACTGCTTACTGCTGACTCCTACCAGTGATTTAGCTCAACATGAAAAGCCTCCTCTCTCATTTGTTTTACCGGTCATTATGAGTTGATATAGATTGAGATCTGTCATAGATCTACATGAACACACACACCACACACACACACACACACACACACACACACACACACACACACACACACACACACACAAATCAAATGTTATTTCGCACATGCGTTGAATACAACAGGTGTAGACTTTACCGTGAAATGCTAAGTTACAAGCCCTTAACCAACAATGGAGTTCAAGAAATAGAGTTAAGAAAATAAACTAAAGTAAAAAAAAATACATTCAAATATAAAAGTAACACAATAAAATAACAATAACGAGGCTAAATACAGGGGGTACCGGTACTGAGTCACATTGACTTGGTACCGGTACCCCCTGTATTTAGCCTCGTTATTGGGGGTACAGGTTAGTACAGGTTAGTCAAGATAATTTGTACATGTAGGTAGAGTGACTATACATAGATAATAAACAGCGAGTAGCAGCAGTGTAAAAACAAAAGGGTGGGGGGGCAGGTATGTGCCATTGTAAATAGTCCAGGTGGCCATTTGATTAATTGTTCAGCAGGCTTATGTCTTGGGGGTAGAAGCCGCTAAGAAGCCTTTTGGTCCAAGACTTGGTGCTCCGGTACCGCTTGCCATGCGGATAGAGAGAACAGTCTATGACTTGAGTGACTGGAGTCTTTGACAATTTTTTGGGCCTTCCTCTAGGTTCTGGATAGCAGGAAGCTTGGCCCCAGTGATGTACTGGGCCGTATGCACTACCCTCTGTAGCGCCTTACGGTCAGATGCCAAGCAGTTGCCATAACAGGCAGTGATGCAAATGGTCAGGATGCTCTCGATGGTGCAACTTCTTGAGTATCTAGGGACCCATGCCAAATATTTTCAGTCGGCTGAGGGGGAAAAGGCGCTGTCGTGCCCTCTTCACGACTGTTGTGTTTGGACCATGATAGTTTGTTGGTGATGTGGACACCAAGGAGCTTAAAGCTCTCGACTCGCTCCACTACAGCCCCGTCGATGTTATTAGGGGCCTGTCCAGCCCGCCTTTTCCTGTAGTCCATGATCAGCTCCTTTGTCTTGCTCACAAAGAGGGAGAGGTTTTTTTCCTGGCACCACACTGCCAGGTCTCTGACTTCCCTCCTATAGGCTGTCTCATCATCGTTGTTGATCAGGCCTACCACTGTTGTGTCGTCAGCAAAGTTAACGATGGTGTTGTAGTTGTGTTTGGCCACGCAGTTATGGATATTTTGTATTTGTATTTATTATGGATCCCATTAGCTGCTGCCAACACAGCAGCTACTCTTCCTGGGGTCCAGCAAAATTAAGGCAGTTTATAAAATTTTTAAAACATTACAATACATTCACAGATTTCACAACACACTGTGTGCCCTCAGGCCCCTACTCCACCACTACCACATATATACAGTACTAAATCCATGTGTATGTATAGTGCGTATGTGAACAGGGAGAACAGGGAGTACAGGAGGGGACTAAGCACGCACCCCTGAGGGGCCCCAGTGTTGAGGATCAGTGTGGCAGGCGTGTTGTTGTCTACCCTTATCACCTGGGGCAGGCTCGTCAGGAGGTCCAGGATCCAGTTGCAGAGGGAGGTGTTTAGTCCCATGGTCCTTTGCTTAATGATGAGCTTTGTGGGCACACACAGAGAGAGACAGACAGACAGACAGACAGACAGACAGACAGACAGACAGACAGACAGACAGACAGACAGACAGACAGACAGACAGACAGACAGACAGACAGACAGACAGACACACACACACACACACACACACACACACACACACACACACACACACACACTGATATCCAGGTCAGCCTTGAGTCATTAAAGGATTATTCTGAACTCAAAGGCCCAACAGATTTAAACAGATCTCTTAAGACGTCTTTAAGGATCATGTCACGCTCATGTGTGTCTTTACGATCTGTCATATCACCAGACACAATCACCAGACAATCTGTTTTTGTTTGTATTTTTGTTAGGCAAATGCATTCAAGCTCTTTATAAAGTAAACATTATACATCTTTAATGGTAAGAGATTTTGCTGTAGCTTATCCTTCCAGGAAGTACAGAAGTGTACACTGTAAATGGGATTCGTAGAAGGCGACTAAGGCTTGCTTTAAGAAGGGAATAAGTCTAACCCACATTCTAAATATAGAGTTCCTTATTTTACAGTACCTTTCATTGATCTGTCCTTTGTTATCATTTCATTTCTCACTGGGTGCGTCCCAAATGGCAGCCTTTTCCCTGTTCCGTACAGAGACCCAGCCCCTCTAATCACATCCACTGTAGCAGCATGTCACGGTTGTTGGGATAGACGAACCAAGGCGCAGCCTGATTCGAGTTCCACATCTTTTATTAGTGAAACTTAAACAAAACAATAAACAAACAACGACCGTGAAGTAACAGAGCGCACATCAGCACTCAACAAAACAATATCCTACAAAGCAGGTGGGAACAATGACACCTTAAGTATGATCCCCAATTAGAGACAACGCACATCAGCTGCCTCTAATTGGGAACCATACCAAGAGCACCAACACAGAAATGAAAAGACTAGAACACAAGGGCTCTCTATGGTCCGGGCGTAACACAGCATTACGTCAACACCGCCTCTCCAGTCTCTTATTATACTGTCTTGTGTCTTGGTCTATTTTTGTCTTTGTTGATTCTAGCACTGCTCCTAAAATAGCTGTTTCTTAATACTTTTCTTAGTTGACTTTGAACGGTCTTTTTTTCTCTAACTCAAATCCATAGCAGCAGACGTGTTTCACATTGGTCGTCTTATATCTCTTAATCTAGTTTATTTTTGGGTATTTTTTCTATGTTGATCCTAATATTGCCTTTATACACGGGGATGTGTAAGGACTGTGTTAGAGCGGGGACTCCTGTTCTTTAAACCCCTATCTGTTATCATTACCATCCTTCTCTCCCTCTCTCCATTCCTTTGTCTGTCTCATCTCTCCTCCCTGTCCCAGTGCCATTAAAGCAGCCTAGACCACATCCCTTTCTCCATCTCGCCGTCTTCCATAGCTTCAGGACACATCTTACAACCCTTTGGCTCTTCTCTGATCTGGTTTAATCCAATTCTAATGACGAATGGGATTAGCCTACCATGAACTAAGTTTCAGAGTAGACAATTTGTAACGATAATAGCAATAATGGTAAGAAAATCACATTATTAGTAATAATGTAGCCTAACCTGCTCTCATAACTATGGTAGATACTGTATGATACTGTACGATAATGCAATGATAGCAACTGTAACCCTGCTGTGCTGAAAATACCTATCACTTCTTTCTTGCTAAATACAACTCTACTTTATGAGGCCCGTACACAACCTTATATATAACCTTTAAAGCACACCAGGAAGCCAAGTCCAACATAACCCAGATCACACCATATGCTGCCACCAGTGTGCATAGCCTGGATGTCTGTAACCACTCAATCCTGTCCCTCTCTACCCCTACAGTAAGTCTATCTCTCTCTCAATTCTTTTCAATTTAAGGTGCTTTATTGGCATGGGAAACATATGCTTACATTGCTTACAAAGCAAGTGAAATAGATAATAAACAAAAGTGAGTGGCGCAGCGGTCTAAGGCACTGCATATCAGTGCTAAAGGCGTCACTACAGACACTCTGGTTCGAATCCAGGCTGTATCACAACTGTGGTTAGGAGTCCCATAGCGCGGCGCACAATTAACCCAGCGTTGTTCAGTTTTGGCCGGTGTCGGCCGTCATTGTAAATAAGAATTTGTTCTTAACTGACTTTCCTAGACATCACACTTACAAAAGTTCCAAAATAATAAAGACATTTCAAATGTCATATTATGTCTATATACAGTGTTGTAATGATGTGCAAATATTTAAAGTACAAAAGGGAAAATAAATATAGGTTGTTTTTACAATGGTGTTAGGTTCTTCACTGCTTGCCCTTTTCTTGTGGCAACAGGTCACACATAGTGAAGGCACAGGCTCAGGTTTTCTTGGTCTCTGTGTTTGTGGTTGGATATGTTTCTCAATTTCTTTCTTAGGTTTTTGCATTCTTCATCAAACCATTTGTCATTGTTGTTAATTTTCTTAGGTTGTCTGCTTGAAATGTTTAGATTTGATAAGGAAGCTGAGAGGTCAAATATACTGGTTAGGTCTTCTACTGCCAAGTTTACACCTTCACTATTACAGTGAAACCTTTTGTCCCAGAAATTATCTAGAAGGGATTGAATTTGTGGTTGCCTAATTGTTTTTGGTAGATTTCCACACTATTTTCCTTCCATCTATAGCATTTCTTAATATTATTCAGTTCCTTTGGCTTGGATGTCTCATGATTGAGCATAGCTCTGTTCAAGAAGAGTGTGATTTTGCTGAGATCTGATAGGGGTGTCAGTGGACTGACTGTGAACGCTCTAAGAGACTCTGGGTTGAGGTCAGTGATAAAGTAGTCTACAGTACTACTGCCAAGAGATGAGCTATAGGTGTACCTAACATAGGAGTCCCCTTGAAGCCTACCATTGACTATGTACAAATCCAGGGTCCAACAGAGCTGCAGGAGTTGTTTTTGTTGGTTATCTTGTCATAGTTGTGTCTGTAGTTGTGTCTAGGGGGGAATATGGGGGAGGGAATGCCATCACCTCGGGGTAGGTGTTTGTCCCCCTGTGTGCTGAGGGTGTCGGGTTCTTGGCCAGTTTGGGGATTTAGGATGCCACGGACTAGTACATGTCCCTGAGCCTGTAAATTGTTGATCTCCCCCTCTAGGATGGAGAAGCTGTCATCGTTAAAGTATGGGGATTATATTGGGAGGATATATGTAGCACACATGAGGACATTTTTCTCTGTTGAGATAATTTCCTTATTAATTTCTAGCCAGATGTCAAATGTTCCTGTTTTGACTCATATAATAGAGTGGGTTAGGTCTGCTCTATACCAAATTAGCATAACCTACGAGTCTCTTCCCTGGGGTCTCAACCCTGCCCTGTGCAATTGGGTCCCGCCCTGTACAATTGACGGGCTGCCCCCAGGTGGTGAAGGTAGGAAACAACATCTCCACTTCGCTGATCCTCAACACCAAGGCCCCACAAGGGTGCGTGCTCAGCCCCCTCCTGTACTCCCTGTTCACCCATGACTGTGTGGCCATGCACGCCTCCAACTCAATCATCAAGTTTGCAGATGACACAACAGTAGTAGGCTTGATTACCAATAACGACGAGACAGCCTATAGGGAGGAGGTGAGGGCCCTCGGAGTGTGGTATCAGGAAAACAACCTCTCACTAAACGTCAACAAAACAAAGGACATGATTGTGGACTTCAGGAAACAGCAGAGGGAGCACCCCCCTATCCACATCGACGGGACAGTAGTGGAGAAGGTGGAACGTTTTAAGTTCCTCGGGGTAACATCATGGACAAACTGAAATGGTCCACCCAAACAGACAGTGTGGTGAAGAAGGCGCAACAGTGCTCCTTCAACCTACGGAGGCTGAAGAAATTTGGCTTGTGACCTACAACCCTCACAAACTTTTACAGATGCACAATCGAAAGCATCCTGTCGGGCTGCATCAACGCCTGGTATGGCAACTGCACCGCCCTCAACCGCAAAGCTCTCCAGTGGGTGGTGCGGTCTGCACAACGCATCACCGGGGGAAAATTACCTGCCCTCCAGGACACCGACAGCACCCCATGTCACAAGAAGGCCAAAAAGATAATCAAGGACAACAACCACCCGAGCCACTGCCTGTTCACACTGCTACCATCCAGAAGGTGAAGTCAGTACAGGTGCATCAAAGCTGGGAACGAGAGACTGAAAAATAGTTTCTATCTCAAGGCCATCAGACTGCTAAACAGCCATCACTAACTTTGAGAGGTTGTTACCTACATCAGACTTGAAATCATTGGTCACTTTAATAAATGGATCACTGTATAAATAATGCCACTTTAATTTGTCACGCCCTGGCCATAGAGAGGTTTTTGTTCTCTATGTTGGTTAGGCCAGGGTGTGACTAGGGTGGGCATTCTATGTCCTTTTTTCTATGTTTTTGTATTTCCTTGTTTTGGCCTGGTATGGCTCTCAATCAGGAACAGCTGTACATCGTTATCGCTGATTGGGAGCCATACTTAGGCAGCCTGTTTTCCTTTGGGGTTTGTGGGTAGTTGTTTTCTGTCTTGTGTGTTCAACAAGCAGAACTGTTTGCTTTCGTTTTCTTGTTTTATTTAAAGTGTCATTAAAGTTAATATGAGCACTTACCACGCTGCATCTTGGTCCCCTCTGTCAGACGATCGTTACATAATTATGTTTACATATCTTGCATTACTCATCTCATATGTATATACAGTATTTTATATCGTATTTTATACCATCTATTGCATCTTGCCTATGCCGCTCGGTCATTGCTCATCCATATATGTATATATTCTATTCCTTTACTTAGATTTGTGCGTTTTAGGTAGTTGTTATGGAATTGTTAGATTACTTGTTAGATATTTCTGCACTGTTGGAACTAGAAGCACAAGCATTTCGCTACACTCACATTAACATCTGCTAAACACGTGTATGTGACCAATAACATTTGATTTGTTTCACACCTGTCTGTATTTCCAATTTCTTTATTGAAGTCTTGATGAAGGCAGATGACCTCAGACCTTGTATATTCCTGGATGAGATAGTAAAAGCTTTGTGTTCCATAGTGTCTAGTGTTGTTTTTGTGTGGTTTAGGCCCGGATCATCACAGTTGGTGTGAGCAGAGCATGTTGAGCATCTGATACATAACTCTTAAGTCGCTGGATGGGGCTTGGGCGGGTGTAATAGTGGGGGTTCTTTCTCTCTCTCTCTCTCTCTCTCTCTCTCTCTCTCTCTTTCTCCCTGCACAACCCCTCTCCCCCACTCTTTATACAGTACCTCCCCATCCCCCCATCTCTCTGTGAGTGTATGTCCCATGTTTCTCAGCCAAATCCAATCATGTTAGCCTCTCCACTCTCTGGCCCAGCTTGACTAATGCCTGACTAATGCCTTTTCATGTAAAGGGCAGATTTCTCAAACGACTCACCTTGCTATCTCTTCTCTCTGTGGCAGTGGATCAAGGGCCTCCTTTTTCCCTTCCTCCAGTCACACTCCCTCTCTCTGTCTGTCTCCAACCCTCCCTCCCTGTATCCTTCTCTCTGTCTGTCTCCAACCCTCCCTTCCTGTATCCTTCTCTCTGTCTGTCTCCAACCCTCCCTCCCTGTATCCTTCTCTCTGTCTGTCTCCAACCCTCCCTCCCTGTATCCTTCTCTCTGTCTGTCTCCAACCCTCCCTCCCTGTATCCTTCTCTCTGTCTGTCTCCAACCCTCCCTCCCTGTATCCTTCTCTCTGTCTGTCTCCAACCCTCCCTCCCTGTATCCTTCTCTCCATCTCTCTCTCCATCTCGCTCTCTCCATCTCTCTCCCTCTCTCTCTCCATCTCTCTCTCTCTCTCTCCATCTCGCTCTCTCCCTCTCTCTCTCCATCACTCTCTCTCTCGCTCCATCTCTCTCTCTCTTTCTTTCTCTCTCTCCCTCTCTCCTTGCATCCTCCATTTCTCTCTTTTCATCGCTCTCTGCATACTCCCTCAGGATGGATAAATCTCACTTCTGATCAACTTCAGTATGTTGCAAACCCACGGGTAGCCTGATAAGATCTTACACCACCACGGCTGTCCCTACTCTCTGTGTCCCTTCTTACTTACTGCTCACACTCATAGACGACCCATCTGTCATATCAAGTGTTGTTTGTTCCTTCTCTCTTCTTCTCTCGTTTTTGATACTCCCGCCGGCAATCATTATTCAGCCGCAAATAAATCAACGTGGAAAACCTTGATTTAGTGTGAGGAGGCCATTAAAAGTGTGTGTGTGTGTTTCACCTTGAAGTTATACCCCCCCATACACACACACTAATTAATATTTTACCACAGGATCAATGTTGCTCTGTGTAGTTTGTTTCTGCTGCCACGACTCTCTGGTGAAAATGCAGCCATTCTATTGGACAAGGAATGTAATATGTATTCAACCCTAATTGCCTCTGTTTTTAAGTTGCATGTGTTTTCCACATAGAGCCCCGAGCCCCCCTTCCCATTATTTTGGTTCTATATTCTGGTGAGTGGAAGGACAAAGGATACATTTCAACATCTGGGATGTGTATGTGAAGAAGGGGGGTTGTTTTTAGGTGTGTGTGTGTGTATGTGTAGGTGTGTGTGTGTGTGTGTGTGTGTGTGTGTGTGTGTGTGTGTGTGTGTGTGTGTGTGTGTGTGTGTGTGTGTGTGTGTGTGTGTGTGTGTGTGTGTGTGTGTGTGTGTGTGCGCGCAGGAGGGAGGGAGGTAGTGGTAGAAGTTGGGGGTACTGTTAGGGACACCAAACAGTGGCCTCATTGTAAACATCGGCTCAAGCTGTGTGTGTGTGTCCCTCTCTCTGTCTCCCTCAATAGGGTTGTAAAGTTCTTTGTGCCTGGCCCCAGTCAGCCTCTGTTATGGGGGAACAATGAGAGATGGGCATTCGGCAACAGTAATCACACATACACACAAACACACACACACACACCATCATGAAGCAGATAGATACCCTTCCTCCAGCAAGGACAGCTCAATGCAGTTTCCATTCAGCCCACAGTGGAAGACCCGCTGTGGGCTGTGTGTTTGTGTGTGTTTGTGTGTGTTTGTGATTGCCCTGGAAGATTGCCCTGGAAGAACGATGAGCCGGGGATGCAGAATTCAATGAGGATTTGTTCTTGACACAAATACACTTTAGTATTATTGTAAAATAGTGAAATTGCAAAAATGTCAAATTGAGAGGAGAATGTGTCACCCGTGTGTGCATGCATGGGTGTCGTTGCGTGGGTGTCGTTGCGTGGGTGTTGTTGCATGGGTGTCTGCGTGGGTGTCGTTGCGTGGGTGTCGTTGCGTGGGTGTCGTTGCGTGGGTGTCGTTGCGTGGGTGTGCTGGCGTGGGTGGGTGGTGATTTGTAATGAACACTCTGAAATCACTGTAGATAACTCTGCTCCTATGTCTGATCTCCTCCACTGAGCTGCTACATATTTATCATGATATCTGCTTCCTGCTTCCTGCTCCAGCAAAGCATTCACAGGAAATCAGCTCCCTCTCAAATGCACATTAAGGGTGTGTGGGCACGTGTGCGTGTGTGTGTGTGTGTATGTTTGTGCATGTGTGTTCATGTGTGCATGGTTTTGAGAGTGTGTGTTCCTGTATCTGTTCGCAGTATAATAGTGTGTTTTCTGAAGGTTTATGGCTGCCACCTCATGTCAGTATGGGGAACATGTCTGACAACCACGAGCTAACAACAAGGTCTTCCTCAACCCCAGCCCTTAACAAGCACTTGCACCCGCTGACTGTGTCACACAAACACAGACATATGTGCATAATGAATGCATAATGAATGCCGTGAGGGGCAGCCACATAGAGAGTGAGAAGAGGAGCTAGTTGTCCGTCATCTTCCCATTTCTCTCTGAGCCTATCGGTAACCAGCGGCACGGTTCCCCACACGTTTCCCTTCAGCTGGGCTGCCGGAGGATCAACCAGCCTACTATTTATATATGCAGACAATATGGTTCAGGCGGTTTGTTGATATTGCTGAGAGTGCCTCCACTTTACCTCTCGAGCACACTGCAGCTGGAATGTCTGCTTGGATGTCCGACAAAGTTCTATACCTGTGTCTCTGATAGATGAGACCTTAGCTGTCTCTGATTTGAGGTAGAGCCCTCAAACTCAACTCTGGACCACGAAGCCATTTCTACTGCCTGTTTTCATTGTTCCCCTCTAACCAGGATCTGATTTAGACCTGGCACACCAGGTGGGTGCAATCAATGATCAGGTAGAACAGAAAATCAGCAGGCTCCAGTCCTCGTAGGGTCAGAGTTGAACACCCCTGCTATAAAGGCTGATCATCATCATTAGTAGCTAATCTTAATCTTAGTCAATCCCTGTAATGATTTAAGCATAAAGTACATGAAAATGCGATTGCACAGTACTTTGTGATGTCAGTGGGAGTTTCAACAAATTAGGTTTTGCCCAAAAGAGCATTTTGTAATTGCTGTGTCGACCATGTTGAAGTAATGGCTCTTTATTTGTTCTCTATTGCCCGGGGATGATTTCCCACCATACACAAGTCAAAAGAGTCAAGAGTTCATCCAGAAATCATCCCCCAAACATGTCATAGTTGTCTTCTAGTGCTCTTTGCAGATCTCTGTTTTCCACCAAACTGCCCGCAAAGGCTGAAAAGGGAATATGGGTTATCAAGCGTCTTTCTCCCCCAGGTCTGTGTGATACTACACACGTCTGTGTTAAGATAGAGCCAGCCTTGTGTCTCTACTGGTTCGAAGAGGCACTCTGCCATGCAGCACAACATGTAATGTAACCCTTTCTAAAAGGGAAGAGACCTCCTACTCTGACTGGTTTATGAAAGATACATGACCAGTTGTCTGAGCGACTGGTGTCATGACTACGGTCTCTCGCTCATAAACTAGACAACTCCATTCAGACTGATTGTCCTGTCTGCATGCCTGTCTGGGATGCCTTCTCGGGTGGTCAGTCGGATGTTGTTGCAGAGTTCTTTTTGGGTCGGATTTCCGGACATACATTCAGCCTATTTCTGATGGGACTGTGCTTAACCTGTGTCCACGACACCCGGTTTATGGATTTAGAAACAACGTCTGGTGGTGATATTTTTACTGATGCCCGACACAGAAGCTTTACAACATGCGGTCATTTAGTTCAAATGTTGCCACCTAACAGACAACCCTGGACGACCTGTAGACGAAGAGAACGAGATGATTTCCTTTTCATACATCTACACACTCCCCCTTTTCTAAAAAATGAAATGGGAAAATAATGATACTGCCGTCAACCATACTGCCTTCACCACAGCTTAATGACTCTAGGGAGAGAAAGAGAAATACACTTGCTCCTCTAGGATATTGGAAAAAGATCTGAGCTTGTCTATAGTCTCTACCATTTTGGCAGACGTTTCTGTCCAATGAGACTGTGTTTCTGGCATAAGGAGACTAATGCCTGGTACTCATTGTGACTATTTTCTCAGTTTTGCTTTAGGGTCGGGAAGATATTCCCTTGTTTCCCTTTTTATGGGAAACAATGAATATCAAGGAATATCAAGGAATATCAAGGAATATCTGAATCTGAATTTGAAATTGAATTTCCGGACCTTTTTACAGTGTCTTTGTCATATGTGTTCAACATATGAATACAGATTGACTAGCCTGATGGGGTTCCCCATTTTCCCCATCTTCTCCATCTTCTCCATCTTCTCCATCTTCCCCATTTTCCCCATCTTCTCCATCTTCTCCATCTTCCCCATTTTCCCCATCTTCTCCATCTTCCCCATTTTCCCCATCTTCTCCATCTTCTCCATCTTCTCCATCTTCCCCATTTTCCCCATCTTCTCCATCTTCCCCATTTTCCCCATCTTCTCCATCTTCTCCATCTTCCCCATTTTCCCCATCTTCTCCATCTTCCCCATTTTCCCCATCTTCTCCATCTTCTCCATCTTCTCCATCTTCCCCATTTTCCCCATCTTCTCCATCTTCCCCATTTTCCCGATCTTCTCCATCTTCTCCATCTTCTCCATCTTCTCCATTTGCTCCATCTTCTCCATCTTCTCCATCCAAATCCTATGGTGACACACACACACACACACACACACACACACACACACACACACACACACACACACACACACACACACACACACACACACACACACACACACACACACACAGCGCCTCCATCCAAACCCTCTGTTGGGACGCAACACGTCACATTGCTTTCTATTTGCTTGGTAAATGCCAACACCTGCCCTCTGCCAGGCACCATGGGAGAGAGGGATAGGCCGAGGAGTGGCAGGCAGGTAGCCTAGTGGCTAAGAGCATTGGGCCAGTAACCGAACCGACTTCATGAAAAATCTGCCAATGTGCCCTTGAGCAAGTCAATTAACCCTAATTGCACCTATAAGTTGCTTTGGATAAGAGAATCTGCTAAATGACTAAAATGAGAGTGGGTTGAGAGACACATGAAAGAGTGATCCCATTACTGCTAAAATATTTTAGCTGGCAAGAAAGCAACTGAGGAAATGCATGGGGCAAACTCTTTCTCTCTCTCTTTCCTTTCTCTCTTTTCTCTTTCTCTCTTTCCCTCCCCTTCCCTCTCTTTCTCTCTCTCCCTACATCTCCCTACCTCTCATTCCCTCTCTCTCCTCTTCCCCCCAGTCTCTCCCCTCCTGTGGCAGCACCATGAGACGAGGGCCTCGGTTCTGACAGATACTAAGTAGATCACATCATTATGTTATCAGCGAATAACAAGGTGTTGAGACATCAGCGTTAAAGCCTGTTACAGCCTGTCTCCAAAGGCAGAAAAACATCACTTATTTCCCTCAAAAGATGACCTTCTCCCTCCTATCGATTCAAAGCTGTCTGCAGAGAGAGGGGGATTTGATTCAAACAAATAAATAAAACACGGATTGTAATTGATTTGTCTGGTGATACAAAAGACGACAGTGTGGCAGCAAAATAACCGTTGAGGGTAACGACTAGGGTGTGTGAGCATCATAGGGAAATGTCATTTGAAAGTATTAGAGCTGTGTTGTGTGTTACTGGAGAGGCAGAGAGGCACAGAGCTAGGTCACTAACAGTCATCTCACTGGTGTGCATGTGTGTGTCTGTGCGTGTGTGGTGATGCTGGGGAAGATGATAGTGCCCAATAGGTCTATGGATCTAAGGACTGGTACATGGCCCAATTATTGGCCAAGGAGAGCCAGACCACTCTCATCTCTCTCCATCTCTCCATCATCACCCATCTCTCTTCACAGTAGGCCTCTCTCCCTCTCCCCCCATCTCGCTCTCCCTGTTTCAGTCTTTCGCCTTTCACACTAACCGTCAATCACTCACATCCCCAACTTCTCTTCTTCCCCTTCCTTCCTTCCTTCCTTCCTTCCTTCCTTCCTTCCTTCCTTCCTTCCTTCCTTCCTTCCTTCCTTCCTTCCTTCCTTCCTTCCTTCCTTCCTTCCTTCCTTCCTTCCTTCCTTCCTTCCTTCCTTCCTTCCTTCCTTCCTTCCTTCCTTCCTTCCTTCCTCTTTCTTATGACTTGTTCTGTATTAGAAAGAGTGTTGGCTCCCCGGGGGTGGGTGTTCTAAGGGGGTTTGAGGAGAGGTGGCTGGGGGATGTGTCACACCCCTCGTGCCCCTCCCCTATGTTGGTAGAGGGCCGTTAGTTCCTCCTGGCTCCTC
>NC_138304.1:83605000-83840000 GCF_965601325.2 Salmo salar | reverse complement strand
GGTTGTTTGTGTTGGATGTGTAAATACATTACAGTTCTGTTGTCCTGAGAAGCACTTCAGAAACTGACTGATAGTCCTCTGGTATAGAAGCGCTAGAGAGCTTGGTCTTCTGGGCTTTAAGGGGCTTTGATTCATAGGAAAGTCCTATGAAGAGATGATGCAAATTCCTTATAAACTGCCCTCCAACTTCTTATCAAAATCAATGTCAAGTCTTGAACGGTAACATTTAGATGAAGTTTTACACAGATGGACGTGTCATTTTGTAGCTATTAAGAACTGTACAGTAAAGTTCTAATCTGACAGATCGGAGCTGAGTTTGTTCTACATTATGCTTTCCATTTGGATAATATTATGACTAACTGCTCTGATAGTTAATCCTTCAGTTGAACTCCTTGTGATCTCTGTGGCTCTCTGTTTCCTCAGGTCCATGGGGCCGGTGTATGGGCAGTGAATGTGGCCCAGGGGGCAGCCAGAGCCGGGCAGTGTGGTGCGCCCACTCTGAAGGCTGGACCACCCTTCACACCAACTGTGACCAGGCAGAGCGCCCGGAGAACCAGCAGAGCTGCTTCCACGTGTGTGACTGGCACAAAGACCTGTACGACTGGCAGTTGGGCGCCTGGAACCAGTGTGTGCCCGTGTCCATGCGGAGCACTGGGGCGCTCCAGCGGCCAGCCGTATGTACCCGTGGCGAGGAGGGCATCCAGACACGCGAGGTGGGCTGCGTCCAGAAAGCAGATGGCGTGCCCGCGGAGGATGCAGCGATTTGTGAATATTTTGAGCCCAAGCCCAGGCTGGAGCAGGCCTGTCTGATCCCGTGCCCGCGGGACTGTGTGGTCTCCCAGTTCACCCCATGGACTTCCTGTTCGAAAACGTGCGGCATGGGTCTTCAGAATCGTGTCCGTTTTGTCCTGGCGCCGCCTCTGTTCGGGGGCTCGGCCTGCCCTAACCTGACAGAGTTCCAGACGTGTCAGCCAGGTCCCTGCGTTGGCCCAGAGAGCCTCTATAGTCTAAGGGTGGGATCCTGGGGTCCCTGCTCTGTACCCCTCCCTCGCACGGCCAGGCAGGCTCCCACCCTTACTCACGGTAAAGATGTGGCTCTCCCTCGCCGGCTTCGCAAGGGCAGAGAGGGTAAAGAGGGTAAAGAGGGCAGCGAGGTGCCCACGCCACGCCAGCCTCGACTGAGCAAAGAAGAAAGGATGAAAAGAAAGGAGAAAAGAAAGGAGGGGAGAAAAGGAAGACAGGCAGCCAAAGAAGGACGCAGGAAGAACAAGGAAAGAGTCAAGGAGAGGGTGAGGGAGCGGGTGAGGGCGAGGGGAAGGGTGAAAGACCCAGAGACCAAAGAGCTGATCAAAAATAAGAGGAACAGGAACAGACAGAACCGACAGGGTGGGAAGTTCTGGGACCTGCAGGTTGGATACCAGACCCGGGAGGTGACCTGTGTTCACAGGAGCGGCAACACTGACGCACTGAGGTCAGTCTCACTTATAGTTTATAGTCTTACTGTATGCATCACAGCTACCTCATGATGACTGTCTCATCCATTTCTCACCAGTGTCTCTGATATAATGTTCTATGTTCCATTATTTCCCCATTACATAGAGGTGTTGTAGGGATGCATCTCTCTGTGTGTTATAGAAAGACATTATTACTGGCAGCACACGATTCACAGTCAGCGCTCAAAGAATTACAAGAGCCTAAAGTGTTCTGTGTTCTGTAGTACTAACAGTCACACACGATGAAGTCATCATCACTCACATGGCTTTGTTAATGTATAAGTGAGAGAGATGGGAATCTATGCCTTCTGGAATAGATATGGCAATAGTGATTTGTCATAGAATATTACATATGGTTTTAGTTTTAGTAGTTCTACTTCTTCTTCTTCTTCGTACCTCATGCCTTCGCTCATTAGTTTATTCATAGTACCCTCAAATCATTTCTTTATTCTGGCACCACTTTAAAGTATTGGCAAAAATGCTGCCTTTGGAGATGTTCTTTTTTTGTAGCTCACATTAATCCACAATAGTCCTGTAGTTTATTAATATTCATCTAACGGCTTGTTTACTTTGCATTTAAAATATTTTTGGCCAGTTTTTTGCAACCTCTTTTCCTAAAAATCTCAGAAAGTAGAGCTGTGTTTTTTAGTTTTTCTCTGAAGTGAGGGTTCAGTCAATGGAGAATGAAGTGTTTATGTTTTGTATCATATTTTCATTGACATTTATTCTTTGTTTAACCAAAGAACTTGTCGTCTTTCAAAGAAGCAATTGGAGTTTTCTACAGCGTGAAGTTAGTTTCAAAGCTTCAGAGTTACCATAACCTCTAACTGAAAGCACTGTGATATTGTAACGGCTGTCTTTGGAGAGAGTGGACCAAGGCGCGGCGTGGTTAGTGCTCATCATGAATTTATTAAAGATCGAACATTTTAAACACAAAAAACAAGAAACCGACAGCCAAACAGTTCTGTCAGGTGCAAAACACTAAACAGAAAATATCTACCCACAAAACCCAAAGGAAAAACATGCTGCCTAAGTATGACTCCCAATCAGCAACAACGATGTACAGCTGTTCCTGATTGGGAGCCATACCCGGCCGAAACAAAGCAATCCCCAACATAGAAATACAGACATAGAATGCCCACCCAAATCACACCCTGACCAAACCTAAATAGAGACATAAAAAGGCTCTCTCAGGTCAGGGCGTGACAGATATTCAGCGATTAATATATAGTAAGCATTAATAAAGAAATACGGGGATAAACAGCATTCTTGTTTTTGCGCCTCAAGATAGCGTAATATTCAAAGAAAAACTATATTTATTCAGTGAGATCAACTATGAGAGATGAATCAATGATGAGTAGAAGTGTCATGGCTTCCTTCTATGCTGCTGTACTCAACCGTGTCCCTAGGATCCAACAGACGATGAGAGGCCTCAACCATAACATCTATGAAATGGTCGGAGGACAAACCACTGTCCCTTTCTGTTAACCATCATCCTGTATCATGTCCATTTCTATGGGCGGCCTTCTAACTACATCCACATACTGTAGCATGGTCATTCATTCATATTACAGAATTAGCTGGGTGGTGGTGGTCAAGACGTGTTTTATTGAGGGGTCTCCATTCCACTCTTCTCATGTGCACATGCTTTCTAAAAGGCATTGTTCCTCTTTGCTGAGATGTGAAATGCGTGTATGTCCCCATTCTGTCTCTGAGGAACGGGGTGGCTGTTATGGTGGCCACTTAACACCGAATACATCTATCCCACTTTCTTAAAGGGATATGAATGCTTTAGTGCATCTTGAAAGAAAAATAAATTGGGCGTCCATAGGGAGATGGTCAGAGAAAATCATAAATGATTGAAATGATGGGATAACAACTTGTATTATATTCCCATATCTTCAAGTAGAATATATATTATATCTCTATGGTCTAGGTCTATCCTAGGATTAATGTTGAGACATTTCTCCTTTATAATGAGGAGTAATGTTGAGACATTTCTCCTTTATAATGAGGAGTAATGTCGAGGTATTTATTTTTATTTTTATGAGCTACTCATAGCATCTACCACAGATGTTGAACTGAAACCCCCAAAGAGGCTTATCTGATCTGATACTGACCATCTACCAACCACATTGTTGGTCAGAGGCCAAGGATCAAGTGTGTTTACTGTTATAGAAGCTCTGGAATATATCTGGTGGGAATGTATTCCATCTCACTTCATTTAACATTGGTTATTATTTATTATGATGTTTATCTGTCTGTAAGCTAAGGAAATCTATAATTTTATATTTGGGTCCTATTTCAGATTTACATTGCTTTGGATGAGAGTATCTGCTAAATGACTACAATGCTAAATTAATATGTAGGTTTGTAGAAAAGGTACTTTGCACATTCAGAATGAGTTCAAGAGGTTTGAAGCTGTGGTGTTCCTGAATCGGATTTTGCAAACAAGTTTGGCCTTATTAGGACACCTTGCCTCATTCCTTTGACCAAACACCTTCACTGATTCCTTTGAACCTAATTAATGAACCCCTTGTCTCTTCTCTCCAGCCTGTGTTCTCGGGAGTCCCTGCCAGTGACCTACCAGGCCTGCGTACTGGCCAAGGACTGTGAGGTGAGCGACTGGACCGACTGGTCGCCCTGCTCCAAGGACTGCTACGAGCTCAACGGGCCCACGGGTGAGCGCACACGCACACGCCGGGTACACCAGTTCCCCGTGGGAGAAGGGGAGGAGTGCCCTGAACTGGAGGAGAAGGAACCCTGCACCCCTCAGGGAGAAGGGGTACCCCCCTGCATCGTGTAAGTACTCTATCACCCAACGTTTGAAAAATATGTGTGATTTCAATGTCTTATATTGATGTCTACGTTTTTGTACAAACAGTATATCAGTTGTGTAGTTTGTATACTCACATTGGAAAACGAAAAAATGTCAGCCAATCAAGGATTGCAGATGGTTAATTGAACTGCACTTCTACTCTGCAGGCTGGCTGACAATTACAGTTACTCCCTTTCTAAAGTGTACTATGGGTAAGCCGCCTGTCTGCATCCCTAAATAGCTTTGCTGACCAAAACAATAAACACTTAATGCATCAGACACAGCCAGACAGGCCTGGTCTGTCTCTAACATTAAATGCATATGTGCATACAGGAAACGGTTTGTTTCTGTGTGTTAAGTGATTAAGGCCATGCGGCCGGAACGTTGGCTGGTTGCTGTAATGACTGTGTAGCTAACTATCTAACACAACAGCAGCAGTAGGACTAAGAGCACTGGGGAGTTATCAGTAGAGGGAGGAACCACAATACCAACCCCACTACTATTGGTCTGTGGGTTGTTTGGTGTCTGCTGGCTTATTATCCACAGCCTGAGTGGTGTCATTAATCTGATGACTGTTATTTATTTTATCCACTAACTATGTTTAATCATCACCCGATTAAATTAATAATGTACTCATTAGGAATTTCGGGCAACACGGAAGAGGTTGTTTAAACCTCTTACATCTAGACGTTCCGCTAGCGGAACACCTGCTCCAATATCCAATGAAAGGCGTGGCGCGAATTACAAATTCCTCAAAAATACATAAACTTCAATTTTTCAAACATATGACTATTTCACAGCATTTTAAAGACAAGACTCTCCTTTATCTAACCACACTGTCCGATTTAAAAAAGGCTTTACAGCGAAAGCAAAACATTAGATTATGTCAGCAGAGTACCAAGCCAGAAATAATCAGACACCCATTTTTCAAGCTAGCATATAATGTCACAAAAAACAAAACCACAGCTAAATGCAGCACTAACCTTTGATGATCTTCATCAGATGACAACCCTAGGACATTATGTTATACAATGCATGCATGTTTTGTTCAATCAAGTTCATATTTATATCAAAAACCAGCTTTTTACATTAGCATGTGACGTTCAGAACTAGCATACCCCCCGCAAACATCCGGTGAATTTACTAAATTACTCACGATAAACGTTCACAAAAAACATAACAATTATTTTAAGAATTATAGATACAGAACTCCTCTATGCACTCGATATGTCCGATTTTAAAATAGCTTTTCGGTGAAAGCACATTTTGCAATATTCTCAGTAGATAGCCCAGCCATCACGGCTAGCCATTTAGACACCGACCAAGTTTAGCCCTGATCAAACTCCGATTTACTATTACAAAAGTTTCATTACCTTTGTTGTCTTCGTCAGAATGCACTCCCAGGACTGCTACTTCAATAACAAATGTTGGTTTGGTCCAAAATAATCCATCGTTATATCCGAATAGCGGCATTTTGTTCGTGCGTTCCAGACACTATCTGAAATGGTAAAGAAGGGTCGTGCGCATGGCGCATTTCGTGACAAAAAAATTCTAAATATTCCATTACCGTACTTCGAAGCATGTCAACCGCTGTTTAAAATCAATTTTTATGCCATTTTTCTCGTAGAAAAGCGATAATATTCCGACCGGGAAAAAATCACAAAGACGGGGGCGGCCAGGTCACGCGCCTAAGCCCACAGTCCCTTGATCGGCCACTTGAGAAAGGCGATAATGTGTTTCAGCCTGGGTCTGTGATGACGACATTCAGGTTTTTCCCGGGCTCTGAGCGCCTATGGACGACGTAGGAAGTGTCACGTTAGAGCAGAGATCCTTAGTAAAAGATAGAGATGGCAAAGAAGTTCCAGAAATGGTCAGACAGGCCACTTCCTGTAAAGGAATCTCTCAGGTTTTGACCTGCCATTCGAGTTCTGTTATACTCACAGACACCATTCAAACAGTTTTAGAAACTTTAGGGTGTTTTCTATCCATATATAATAAGTATATGCATATTCTAGTTACTGGGTAGGATTAGTAACCCAATTAAATCGGGTACGTTTTTTATCCAGCCGTGAAAATACTGCCCCCTAGCCATAAGAGGTTAAAGAGTTACCATCTCCTGAATTAAGCTCTGTAAGGTATATATCTATTACATCGATAAACAGTCATCTTATTAATCATTACCTCTTATCATATCATCATTCTGAACAGTCGTAACCTCATGTATCTGCAAAAACCCCAGCCTTACTCATGATTCAGTACTACACAAATTGGTTTCATTATTTATTTACTAGCTAACTAAATAATAACAGGATAACATACACACTTAATACATGAGGCATAGGTCCCTAGCGGAATTTTACAATATGGCTTTTACACAACAACATGGAGAGAGAGAGAGGGAGAGAGAAAAATACACATATCGTCAACTGATTTCAGAACTATTCTCAGGTTAATCATATACTGTAGTTTGCACACGAACCGCCGCCCGTTTAGAATAAGAAATCATGAATGTATTTACGTGTGCCTGCCTTTGTTCGTCGTGTAGTCCTGAACAGAACTACAGATTTCACTCCGTTCCATTCACTCCAGAAGCTGCTTATTTGAAGATAAGCTAGCTGTGCTGATGGTTCCAGTGGGGTGACGAGAATAGCGTACTACGGTGATTTGACAAGAGTGGCAGGTTGGTTTGAAGAGTTTGAGATATTTGACTCAGGACAGCTAATCAGCTGTACCAGTGATTGTCTGAGAGGGGAGTTTGTTTTCCTCTTCCTCCTCGTGTTGATTATTCAGGATTCGGACCACGATGGACATGAGCTGCAGCTCGCTGTCTCTCTGGTCTAATGGAAGGTGAGTTTATTTCTAACATCGTGTTGAGGTTCAAAGTTCCAATCATTTCAAACATGTGGCCTCACGTTTCCTGGCCTAATGTTAATTTTGTTACCAAGCCTTTCTATGCATTCTGGCCAAAAAGGACGGTTCCATCAGTCTGACACGCTCTCAGACCTCACTCGGGGCGTGGCTATTTACTTATGCACAGTTTATAGGTGATAGGTTCTCTTATACCTCCTAAAATCACATTCTTATCTTAAGAAAAATAGTTTCATATTTTTTCATATTATATTACATATTGTATTGGATGGAAACTTGACAAATAAAAGGGAAAAACTTTCAAAGTTACAGTATTTCATCCATACAGTTTTAAATGACATCACAAAATGAAAAGCAATATTACATTCGTTTTCCATAGCTCCCCACTGATCATTCCCCACATTCTTATGTTAGAAATATTGATCCAGTATCCACTTTTGACCATCTTAGCGTTTGAGGCAAAACTGTCTGTTAAACAAAGCCATTCCTTTGGTTAATACTAAAGGGGGAGAAAGAGCCCCCCTTCTCCTGTAATTTACAACAGGGTGTGAAGTGTCAAACCGGCCCAGTTCCCTCCTCTGTGGGTGAGAGAAGGTCTGGTTTATTATTTTTTATCAAACCTTTATTTAACTAGGCAAGTCAGTTAAGAACAAATGTTTATTTACAATGACGGCCTACCCCGGCCAAACCCTAACCCAGACGACACTGGGCCAGTTGTGTGCCACCCTATGGGACTCCAAATCGCGGCCGGTTGTGAAAAAGCCTGGAATCGAACCAGGGTCTGTAGTGACAGTCATGACAGTGGGTACAAACCACAGCCTGAAGGGGGAGAACGGAGGGGGGAGGGAGAGGCTCTTTGTGTGGGTCGACGGTGTGGTGTGATGAGAGGGGTGTGGGGGGGTGCGGTGTGGTGCTGATGAGAGGGTGGGGTCGACGGTTTGAGGGGGCATGTGGAAAGAGATGGAGAGAGATTGGAGAAATGGGAAAGGGGGAAAATGGGGATGTGATTGGGTAGTGTGTTAGTTGATGCAGTGATGGGGTCATATAGCGAGAGATAGAGAGATTGGGGGAGGCGGTAAGGGGGAGATGGGTTCGGCTCAGTATATGGGGCGATGGTGCCATTCAAGAGGGGCGCATATAGGGAGAGATAGAAAATTAGGAGGGAGGTACTAAAGGGGAGATGGGTTTGGCTCAGTGTGTGGGGAGATGGTGCCATACAAGAGGGGGGCATATAGGGAGAGATAGAGAATTAGGAGGGAGGTACTAAAGGGGAGATGGGTTTGGCTCAGTGTGTGGGGAGATGGTGCCATACAAGAGGGGGGCATATAGGGAGAGATAGAGAATTAGGAGGGAGGTACTAAAGGGGAGATGGGTTTGGCTCAGTGTGTGGGGAGATGGTGCCATACAAGAGGGGGACATATGAGGAGAGATGGAGAGGAAAGAAATGGCCCAGCGTTTGGCTTGTTGCCAGTGATGGAGGAAATGATTAATGGAGTGTGTCTGGGAAAGAGTCAGTTGGTCCGTGCAGTGTCTTATCTGATCCCCCCTCCGCGCACACACACACACCACACACACACACACACACACACACACACACACACACACACACACACACACACACACACACACACACACGCACACAGATGGGCGTGTTGACACACCATCACTTTCACACCCGGCAGGCAGTCCTGAGCTGTGATGGCATGTGTGTCCCTTAAATTACTCCCCCCCCAACCTGTACAATGCAATGTGGAACTATACTCCCCTGGTGTGGAGAGGAAGGTATTTCCTCAATTTCCACTGTTTAGACCGCTAGTCTGTTTGAGTGTTTTGACCTGCAGTTGCTAACAAGCTAATTCTGCGTGACAAAAAGTATTACAGTGGTTTGAAAACTAAATTATTACAGTGGGTTGAAAACTAAATTATTACAGTGGGTTGAAAACTAAATTGTTACAGTGGGTTGAAAACTAAATTGTTACAGTGGGTTGAAAACTAAATTATTACAGTGGGTTGAAAACTAAATTGTTACAGTGGGTTGAAAACTAAATTGGTACAGTGGGTTGAAAACTAATTTATTACAGTGGTACATGAGGACATCAGACAGTCCATATTTTATGTAAAACTCTATACAGTAAAGTTAGCATGCAGATCAGGACATAGCTTGGTATAGGTTCTGTGGGCAAAATTAGCCTTTTTTGTCCCTGACAATGAGGAGAGGAATAAATCAATATTGGTGGACCAATGCTCCCTTCCCACCATTTGAAGAAGACCAGGATGAGAGAGAGATGAAGAGGTGTGAATGTCGTGGCAGGAGGTACAGTAGTAGTCAGTATTATTGAAGGATTCTTCCTTCAGAGTGATCCCATCTGTGTTAGTCCCAGAACCCCAGATCTAGCAATAGACCATATCTCCCAGGTGCCTCGTTGTCACACAACCTCGTCATTCTCTGTTGAAGAGAAAAGGCCTTTATAACAAAGCCATAATAACATTTGCCATGGTCACAGTTGAGCAGAGGTGTTTTAAGGATTTCCACACATTTTTTTTGGGGGGGGGGGGGGGGGCAGGGCCTTTTAAAAAATACCTGCTTTACATGACAGAATACATTAGCTGAGTCTTTTTTAATCCCACACAAATTGCCAAAATGAGAAGCAACTTTGACACTGACAAATTGAATTCAAACAAACAATAGCCCACATAGATTGTGCAATATTAGGAGGAAATATATATAGTAGTGTGTATATGTATAGTTGAAGTCAGAAGATTACATACACTTAGGTTGGAGTCATTAAAACACGTTTTTCAACCACTCCACAAATTTCTTGTTAACAAACTATAGTTTTGGCAAGTCGGTTAGGACATCTACATTGTGCATGACACAAGTAATTTTTCCAACAATTGTTTACAGACAGATTATTTCACTTATAATTCACTGCATCACAATTCCAGTGGGTCAGAAGTTTACATACACTAAGTTGACTGTGCCTTTAAACAGCTTGGGAAATTCCAGAAAATTATGTCATGGCTTTAGAAGCTTCTGATAGGCTAATTGACATCATTTGAGTCAATTGGAGGTGTACCTGTAGATGTATTTCAAGGCCTACCTTCAAACTCAGTGCCTCTTTGCTTGACATCATGGGAAAATCAAAAGAAATCAGCCAAGACATCAGAAAAAATTGTAGACCTCCACAAATCTGGTTCATCCTTGGGAACAATTTCCAAATGCCTGAAGGTACCACGTTCATCTGTACAAACAATAGAACACAAGTATAAACACCATGGGACCACGCAGCCGTCATACCGCTCAGGAAGGAGACTCGTTCTGTCTCCTAGAGATGAATGTACTTTGGTGCGAAAGTGCAAATCAATCCCAGAACAACAGTAAAGGACATTGTGAAGATGCTGGAGGAAACAGGTACAAAAGTATCTATATCCACAGTAAAACGAGTCCTATATCGACATAACCTGAAAGACCGCTCAGCAAGGTAGAAACCACTGCTCCAAAACCGCCATAAAAAAAGACAGACTACAGTTTGCAACTGCACATGGGGACAAAGATTGTACTTTTTTGAGAAATGTTCTCTGGTCTGATGAAACAAAAATAGAACTGTTTGGCCATAATGACCATCGTTATGTTTGGAGGAAAAAGGGGGAGGCTTGCAAGCCGAAGAACACCATCCCAACCGTGAAGCATCATGTTGTGGGGGTGCTTTGCTGCAGGAGAGACTGATGCACTTCACAAACTAGATGGCATCATGAGGCAGGAAAATTATGTGGCAATATTGAAGCAACATCTCAAAACATCAGTCAAGAAATTAGAAAACTTGGTTGCAAATGGGTCTTCCAAACGGACAGTCACCCAAAGCATACTTCCAAAGTTGCGGCAAAATGACTTAAGGACAACAAAGTCAAGGTATTGGAGTGACAATCACAAAGCCCTGACCTCAATCCTATAGAACATTTGTGGGCAGAACTGAAAAAGCGTGTGCGAGCAAGGAGGCCTACAAACCTGACTCAGTTACACCAGCTCTGTCAGGAGGAATGGGCCAAAATTCACCCAACTTATTGTGGGAAGCTTGTGGAAGGCTATCCAAAACATTTTACCCAAGTTAAACAATTTAAAGGCAATGCTACCAATTACTAATTGAGTGTATGTAAACTTTTGACCCACTGCGAATGTGATGAAAGAAATGAAAGCTGTAATAAATCATTCTCTCTACTATTATTATGACATTTCACATTCTTAAAATAAGGTGGTGATCCTAATTGATCTAAGACAGGGAATTTTTACTCGGATTAAATGTAAGGAATTGTGAAAAACTGAGTTTAAATGTATTTGGATAAGGTGTATGTAAACTTCCGACTTCAACTGTTTATATATATTTTTTTTTATGTGTGTGTATATATATATATATATACACACACACTCATGAGTATGTGTATATGGACGCCTGATGAGTATATGGACGCCTGATCATCGAACATCTCCTTCCAAAATAATGGGAATGAATATAGAGTTGATCCCCCTTTTTTTATTTTTTATTTAACCTTTATTTAACTAGGCAAGTCAGTTAAGAAAAAAATCTCATTTACAACAACAGCCTGCCCCTGAACATGGCAATGGGTCTTGTCAGCTCGGTGATTCGATCTAGGAACCTTTCAGTTACTGGCCCAACACACTAACCACTACGCTACCTGCCGCTGCTACATGCTGCTGTTGGAATATTGCTGTGAGGACTTGCTTCCATTCAGCCACAGGAGCATTAGTAAGGTCGGACACTGATGTTGGTCGATTAGCCCTGGCTCGCAGTTGGCATTCCAATGCATCCCAAAGGTGTTGAGGTCAGGGCTCTTTGCAGGCAAGTTCTTCCACACTGATCTCGACAAATCATTTCTCTATGGACCTCGCTTTGTGCACAGGGGCATTGTCATGCTGAAACAGGAAAGGGCTTCCTGGCATCCGCCAAACCCAGATTTGTCCATCAGACTTCCAGATTGTGAAGCCTGATTCATCACCAAAGATAATTTGTTTCCGCTAATCCAGAGTCGATTGGCGGTGACCTTTACACCACTCCAGCTGACGCTTGGTATTGCGCATGGTGATCTTAGCCTTGTGTGTGGCTGTTCGGCCATGGAAACCCATTTTGTGAAGCTCCCGACGAACAGTTCTTGTGCTGACGTTGCTTCCAGAGGCAGTTTGGAACTCAGTAGTGATTGTTGCAACCGAGGACAGATGATTTTTACGAGCTACGTTTAGGTTCTATGTTTTCTATTTCTATGTTTATATCTAGTTTTCTATATCTATGTTGGGTTTTTGGCAATGACCTCCAATTAGAGGCAGGTGGTTGTCGTTGTCTCTAATTGGAGGCCATATTTAGTTGTGTTTGTTTCACTGTGTGTTTTGGTGGGTGGTTATTTTCTGTATAGCCTGTGTGTCTTATGGAACTGTTTTTCGTCGTACATTTATTTTGTTTAAGTGTTTTCATCAAATAAATTAAGTATGTGCACTTTACCCGCTGCGCCTTCGTCCAATCCTTACGACGCCTATGACAGAACCACCCACCAAACAAGGACCAAGCAGCGGGGATTGGAGCACCGAGGAGAAGGATGGACGTGGAAGGCAGAACAACGTTTCTGGGAGAGAAAATTAAGGGAGCTACATGAGGCCGAGAGGCATCCCACAAAAAAGTTTTTTGGGGGGGCACATGGGGAGTTTGGCAGAGTCAGAGTGGAGACCTGAGCCAACTCCCCGTGCTTATTATGGGGAGCGACGGATCAAGCAAGCACCTTGTTACGCAGAAATGCGCACGGTGTCGCCCATACGCACGCACAGTCCGGTGCGGCCAATAAGGGCTCCGCAGCATTGCCGGGCAAGAGTTGGTCAGCAGCCAGGAGTGTGCCGGCACAAAGGATCTGGTCTCCAGTGCGTCTCCTCGGCCCAGTTTACCTTGCGCCTGCTCTACGCACGGTAGCCCTCATTCCCCAGCACAGCCCAGTTTGCCCTGTGCCAGCGCTCTGCCCGTGCCGGGCTACAGTGACCATCCAGCCAGGACGGGTTGTGCAGGCCGTGCGCTCCAGACCTCCAGTGCGCCTCCAAGACCCAGTATACTCTGTGCCTGCTCCGCACACTCTACCTCCAGTGCGCCACCATAGCCCGGTAAGGCCGGTGCCTGCTGTGAGCACGCGGTCCGAAGTACGTCTCCCCAGTCTGGTGAGACCAGTTCCAGCGCCCCGAAGGAAGCCTCTAATGATGGTCAATGGTCCGACGTCTCCAGCAATAATCCATGGCATGAAGCCTCCAGTGATGATCCATGGCCCGGAGCCTGTAGTGTTAATCCAGGGCATGAAGCCTCCAGTGATGATCCATGGCCCGGAACTTGTAGGGATGATCCATGGCACGAAGCCTCCAGTGATAACCCATGGCCCGGAGCCTCCAGTGATGATCCAGGGCACAAAGCCTCCAGTGATTATCCATGATGCGGAACCAGTAGTGATGACCCATGGCACGGAGCCTGCAGCGAAGGTCCCCAGTCCGGAACCTACAGAGACGCTCTTCAGCCCGGAGCCTCCAGCGACGCTCCTCAGCCCTGAGCCTCCAGCGACGCTCCTCAGTCCTGAGCCTCCAGCGACGCTACTCAGTCCTGAGCCTCCAGTGACGCTCCTCAGCCCTGAGCCTCCAGCGACGCTCCTCAGCCCTGAGCCTCCAGTGACGCTCCTCAGCCCTGAGCCTCCAGCGACGCTCCTCAGTCCTGAGCCTCCAGTGACGCTCCTCAGCCCTGAGCCTCCAGCGACGCTCCTCAGCCCTGAGCCTCCAGTGACGCTCCTCAGCCCTGAGCCTCCAGCGACGCTCCTCAGCCCTGAGCCTCCAGCGACGCTCCTCAGCCAGGAGTCTCCAGCGACGCTCCTTAGCCAGGAGCCTCCAGCGACGCTCCTCAGCCAGGAGCCTCCAGCGACGCTCCTCAGCCCGGAGCCTTCAGCGACGCTCCTCAGCCAGGAGCCTCCAGCGACGCTCCTCAGCCCGGAGCCTCCAGCGACGCTCCTCAGCCCGGAGTCTCCAGCGACGCTCCTCAGCCCGGAGTCTCCAGCGACGCTCCTCAGCCCGGAGTCTTCTGAAGGGGAGCTACGCCCAGAGCCAGAGCCACCTCCGTAGTGGGAGGATTGGGAAGGTGGGGTGTAGCACAGGGACCGTCGTTGACGGTGGCCACCCTCCCTTCCCTCCCTTTAAGTTTGGGGTTGTTTTTGTGGGGTTTTCATTTTGAGGTGCATTCGGGGTCTGCACCTTTGGGGGTGTCACGTCCTGACCAGTAAAAGGGGTTATTTGTCATTGTAGTTTGGTCAGGGCGTCGCAGGGGGTGTTTGTTTTGTGTGTTTCGGTGTTTTTGGTTTAGGTTCTATGTTTTCTATTTCTATGTTTATATCTAGTTTTCTATTTCTATGTTGGGTTTTTGGCAATGACCTCCAATTAGAGGCAGCTGGTTGTCGTTGTCTCTAATTGGAGGCCATATTTAGTTGTGTTTGTTTCACTTGTGTTTTGGTGGGTGGTTATTTTCTGTATAGCCTGTGTGCCTTATGGAACTGTTTTTCGTTGTACGTTAATTTTGTTTAAGTGTTTTCATCAAATAAATTAAGTATGAGCACTTTACCCACTGCGCCTTGGTCCAATCCTTACGACGCCTATGACACACCTAGACATTTCCACTTCACAATAACAGCACTTACAGTTGACCAAGGCAGCTCTAGCAGGGCAGACATTTGAAGAACTGACTTGTTGGAAAGGTGGCATCCTATGACGGTGCCACGTTGAAAGTCACTGAGGCCATTCTACTGCAAATGTTTGTCTATGGAGATTGCATGGCTGTGTGCTTGATTTTATACACCTGTCAGCAACGGCTGTGGCTGTATATATAGTGTATATACAGTGCATTCGGAAAGTATTCAGACCCTTCACCTTTTCCACATTTTGTTACGTTACATCCTTATTCTAAAATTGATTAAATAAATTAAAGTTCTCATCAATCTACGCACAATACCCCATAATGACAAATTAAAACAGTTTTTTGATTAAAAAAAATAGAAATACCTTATTTGCATAAGTATTCAGACCCTTTGCTACAGTATGAGACTCGAAATTGAGCTCGGGTGCATCCTGTTTCCATTGATAATTTTGAGATGTTTCTACAACTTTATTGGAGTCCACCTGTGGTAAATTTATTTGATTGGACATGATTTGGAAAGGTACACACCTGTCTATATTAGGTCCCACAGTTGACAGTGCATGTCAGAGCAAAAACCAAGCCATGAGGTTGAAGGAATTATCCGTGGAGCTCCGAGACAGGATTGTGTCGAGGCACAGCTCTTGGGAAGGGTACCAAAAAAGGTCTGAAAGCATTGAAGGTCCCCAAGAACACTGTGGCCTCCATCATTGTTAAATGAAAGAAGTTTAGGACCAGCAAGACTCTTTCTAGAGCTGGCCGCCCGTCCAAACTGAGAAATCGGGGGAAAAGGGCCTTGGTCAAGGAGGTCACTAAGAACCCGATGGTCACTCTGACAGTGCTCCAGAGTTCCTCTGTGTAGATGGGAGAATGTTCCAGAAGGACAACCATCTCTGCAGCACTCCACCAATCAGGCCTTTATGGAGGAGTGGACAGACAGAAGCCACTTCTCAGTAAAAGGCACATGACAACCCGCTTTGCGTTTGCCAAAAGGCACCTAAAGGACTCTCAGACAAATGGAAAAAAGATTCTCTGGTCTGATAATACCAAGATGGAACTCTTTGGCCTGAATGCCAAGCGTCACATCTGGAGGAAAACTGGCACCATCCCTACGGTGAAGTATGGTGGTTTGCTGCATCATGCTGTGGGGATGTTTTTCAGTGGCAGGGCCTGGGAGACTAGTCAGGATTGAGGGAAAAAATAAACGGAGCAAAGTACAGAGAGATCCTTGATGAAAACATGCTCCAGAGCACTCAGGGCCTCAGACTGGGGCGAAGGTTCACCTTCCAACAGGACATCGACCCTAAGCACACAGCCAATACAACACAAGAGTTGCTTTGGGACAAGTCTCTGAATGTCCTTGAGTGGCCCAGCCAGAGCCCAGACTTGAACCTGATCGAACATCTCTGGAGAAACCTGAAAATAGCTGTGTAGCAACGCTCCCCATCCAACCTGACAGAACTTGAGAGGATCTGCAGAGAAGAATGGGAGCAACTCTCCAAATACAGGTGTGCCAAGCTTGTAGCGTCATACCCAAGAAGACTCAAGTCTGTAATAGCTGCCAAAGGTGCTTCAACAGTACTGAGTAAAGGGTCAGAATACTTATGTAAATGTGATATTTCTGTTTTTTATTTTGAATACATTTGCAAAAATGTATAAGAAACTGGTTTTGCTTTGCCATTAGGTATTGTGGTATTGTGTGTAGATCGATGAGTGAAAAAACAATTTTATCCATTTTAGAATAAGGCTGTAACAAAATGTGGAAAAAGTGAAGAGGTCTGAATACTTTCTGAATGCACTGTATATATCATAGGCTATTAAATGCATTTTTCAGTGGCACACTGACTCACCTAATGATGAAGACGAAGTCATAGGCTACTCACAGTGATAGGCCATCACCACAACGAGGGCCTGGGCTATCTCAAGATGAGCTACTTTGAAAAACAGTGCTGCTGTTCACTAAAATTTGGGAGTTGTTGAGAATATTTTTTTATATTGGTTCTACAGATTAGTCTTCTCTTCTTAGCAGTAGGCATTTGCTTTACAAACAGTACATTTTTCCTGCGATTGTATTTAAAAATATATAAAAGGCAAACCTCCAGCCGCAACCAACCATAGAAATATAATCTATAGATGGCAGTTACCATTCAAGTCAGGAGCGGCAGCTATTTCTAGTGTACCAATGAGTTTAACAGTCAAATTGCCTGGGTAAGAGGTTCCAAAACCCTTCTATAGATTATATGTCTATGGCCACAATGCGACAAGCTGTATATTTGGTGCGCATGCTGCCCAAGTGGCTGCCTTCCCGACTGTAGGCATACCGGTAACTACCAAAATAAAGGAAACACTTCAGTAAATGAGGGGTACAAAGTATATGTTATGGTGTGTGGTGCATTTTCCTGGCATGGTTTAGGTCCACTAGTAGAATCTATGCCAAGCTGTTCTGGCAGCTCGTGGTGGCCTAATGCCCTTTTAAGACACTTTATTGGGGTGTTTCCTTTATTTTGGCAGTTACACGTGTGTGCTTGTGATAAAACATAATCCACAGTTATTTTTTAGAAACTATTGAACCTCTGTGGCTAAATTATGCTCTCTGGTATATTTCTAACATTGAGAGCAGGCTCCTGTGGTTGGATTTGTTTTTTTGCCTCTGGGGCCCCCTACACCCTGACTCACACAATAGACCAGTCATATTTTTTTATTATGCAGTTTATTTTTATATTTTTATTAATCATTTACCCAATCAAGGCAGAGCCCCCAACCTCCTCTTCCCATCTGACGATTAGCAAATCAGCTGCAGGCTGTCTGCACTCATTTTACATTTTAGTCATTTAGCAGATGCTCTTATCCAGAGCAACTTACAGTAGTGAGTTCATACATTTCATTTCATGCATTTTATTTATTTATTTGTTTGTTTATTTATTTTTGTACTGGCCCCCCGAGGGAATCGAACCCAGAATCCTGGCATTGCACACACCATGCTCTACCAACTGAGCCACAGGGACCATAGAGATCATGCTCGTGATATCGGGCTCATGAGTCCTTTTGTGGTTGACGGTTGCAGTAATAAAAATACAAAATATATACTACATATAACATATACTGTATATATTATAATTTTTTGTTATTTATTTTATGTCTTTTTTTGCTGCCTGTTGGGCACCCCATGGGCCTGGGCCAAGGGGCTTCAGCCCCAGTAAGCCCCTGCATTAAACCGGCCCTGGAGACACCCCATTCATGAATATGGAGCCCTTTCATTGGTGGTGACCTCAAATAAATTCCATTATCGCCACAGACATCGAGGCAGGGCAGCCATTTTGTGACCCCAGGTGGATTTGAACTGAAAAGCAATCCCTAACGTTCTTACCGAAGCACAATATGGCAGTCAGAAGGGAGGTGTACTCCCACGGACCAGAGCTAGGCTAGCTTTCTAGTACAGAGGCTTGTGAGACAGGGTCAATTCTTAACAAAATAGCTTTTATGGACTATAAAGTAACAGCATAAATTATCTCTTCAAGAATCAAACTTAAATGTTCATCAAATAAAACGTGCAAACAGAGCTCCCTCAGTCCTCTCCTCTGTAGTGAGGGATACCTGATCCTGATATATGTAGTGGCTGATTGAGTAGCCGGTCACACCCTTAACAAGTCTATTGAAGTGAAGTCAACTGTGCCTGTGTTCATTTTCAAGCCAGCGGCTTGTTCCAGGCTGACTGCATGGCTTGTGGTGCTGGTGAGGGTGTGGACTTTTAGTGGCTACCCCTCACTGTGCCACACACACGAAGGCACCTTTCAAGTTCCCTTGAAGCAGATCCCAGAGCTATCTATGAATTCAGCGCTGAGCGCTAATCTGCGTTAATAGATTGCCCTTTGCGGTATGATCTCTTTCAATTTAACGCTGCTGAATCCTTCCACTGAGGTTCACTTGGGGGACATTCAAAATGAATTCTGGATTGTGAGGCGCATTGTGAATATATGTTAAAGGTCAACTGCATAGACAACTTCTTTAAAAGAGACTTTCTAGTAGATGCACATTGCGTTATGTCCATTGACCACACTCAAATGCATGCTAATGTTGTTTACTTACCGAAAAGCCATTCTGCCAACTTCTCGCTGAAAATAACAAAAATAAAGATGGCAATTAGGGTTTCGTTCCAAATTAGTGCACTACCCATTGGGCTCTGGTAAATAGTAGGGCGCTATAAAGGGAATATGGTGCCATTTGGAATGAGTTTTAGCTTGTGCTGCGTCATGATTTATTCATTGTAGAGAATTAGAGTAACGCAACATTTACTACAATGTTTTGTACTCTAGTTGTAATCTAACAGGCATTTGTACTTGTACTACCGCAGGCTAACTCCCTTGTGGTAGGCTAAACTCTTTTAAAGAAAGAAATAGAGCACAATAAGATGAAAAAGAGAAGATAAACTTAGGCTACATTTACAAACAAAATACCTCAACAGCGTTCAAACCAATTCAACCAAAAAAGATGTCCATTAATTATAATCCACATAATAATTCACATTTTCTGTTGCTGCAGGATTATTTTCCTACTGTAGCAGACTGGCTCAAATTAAGAGCCTACATCTGTACATAATGCATTTGATACAGTCAATCAAAGATGCTATCAAATTAAATGATGCTTAATAATAAGCTGTGACCTTGCAGGACACTCAGGATCAATCTGGAGGGTAATTCATTCACATCAGGAATACAAGACTGCTAATATTCATGCAGCTGTACACTTTCTCTACTAGCCACTCATACTCACTTACCATATCTCCCTCCGTCATCTTCCTTTATGAGGACCACAATGGGAATGGTTGCATCAGAAATGGCACTCCAATTCCTATATGTAGTTGCACAGCTTTTTGTTGTTGACACATAGGGAAGTAGTGCAATAGGGAACAGTCTGGCATTTGGGATGCAAACTATGCCTACAGTGAATCAATGAAATGTATTTATAAAGCCCTTTTCATATAAACAAAAACCCAGCCTAAAACCCCAAAGAGCAAGCAATGCAGATGAAAAAGCACAGTGCATAGGAAAAACTTGCTAGAAAGACAGGAACCTAGAAAGAAACGAAGAGAGGAACCAGGCTCTGAGGGGTGGCCAGTCCTCTTCTGGCTGTGCCGGGTGGAGATTATAAGAGTACATGGCCATTAAGGCCAGATCGTTTTTCAAGGTGTTCAAACGTTCATAGATGACCAGCAGGGTCAAATAATAATCACGGTGGTTGTAGAGGGTACAACAGGAGTAAATGTCAGCCGAGCATTCAGAGGTTGAGACAGCAGGTGTGGTAGAGAGAGAGAGATTACACAGATCCACAAAGAATTCAAAAACAAACCAGATTTTGATTAACTCTATTGGGTGAAATACCACAGTGTGACATCACAGCAGCAAGATTTGTGACCTGTTGCCACAAGAAAAGGGCAGCCAGTGAAGAACAAACACCATTGTAAATACCACCCATATTTATGTTTATTTATTTCCCCTTTTGTACTTAACTATTTGCACATAATATGACATTTGAAATGTTTTTATTCTTTTGGAACTTTTGTGAGTGGCGGGGGGGGGGGTGACACCTACTGAAGAGATGAGTCTTCAGTAAAGACTTAAAGGTCGAGACCGATTCTGGGCCTATCACATGGATAGGCAGACCATTACATAAAAATTGAGCTCTATAGGAGAAAGCCCTGCCTCCAGCTGTTTGCTTAGACATTCTAGGGACAATAAGGAGGCCTTGGTCTTGTAACCGTAGTGTATGTGTAGGCAGTGGTGTAAAAATAAGTCGTTTTTGGGGTATCTGTACTTTACTTCACTAGGTATATTTTTTACAACTTTTACTTCACTTCATTCCTAAAGAAAATGATCAAATTTTTTCTTCATACATTTTCCCTGACACCCAAAAGTACTTGTTACATTTTGAATGCTTAGCAGGACAGGAAAATGGTCGTATTCACACACATCAAGAGAACATCCCTGGTCATCCCTACTGCCTTTTATCTGGCAGACTCACTAAACACAAATGCTTTGTAGGTTAGCAGTAAAACCTTGAAATCAGCCTTAGCCTTAACAGTAAGCCAGTGTCGAGAGGCTAACACCGGAGTAATATGATCAAATGTTTTGGTTCTAGTCAACATTCTAGCAGCCATATTTAGCACTAACTGAAGTTTATTTAGTACTTTATCCAGGTAGCCGGAGAGTGCCTTCAGATAGTATTAATACCCCTTGACATATTTTTTGTTCATCCATCTACACACAATACCTCGTAATGACAAAGTGAAAACATGTTTTTAGAAATGTTGGTACATGAATTGAAAATTATATACATAAATATCACATTTACATAAGTATTCACACCCCTGAGTCAATACATGTTAGAATCACCATTTGCAGCAAATTCAGCTATGAATCTTTCTGGGTAAGTCTCTGAGAGCTTTCCACACCTAGATTGTGCAACATTTGCCTATTATTCTTTTCAAAATTCTTCAAGCTCTGTCAAATTCGATGTTGATCATTGCCCCGCAACCGTTTTCAAGTCTTGCCATAGATTTTCAAGTAGATTTAAGTCAAAACTGTTACTTGGCCACATATTCACTGACTTCTTGGTAAGAAACTCCAGTGTAGATTTGGCCTTGTGTTTTAGGTTATTGTCTTGCTGAAAGGGGAAAGTATTCCTGTAGGATTTTGCCTGTGCTGAGCTCCATTCTGTTTCTTTTTTATCTTGAAAAACTCCCCAGTCCTTAATGGTTACAAACATACCCAAAACATGATGCAGCCACCACTGTGCTTGAAAATATGGAGCGTGGTACTCATTAATGTGTTGTATTGGATTTGCCCCAAACATAACACTTTGTATTCAGGACAAAAAGTTAATTGCTTTCCCACATTTTTGCACTATTACTTTAGTGCCTTGTTGGAAACAGAATACATGTTTTGGAATATTTTTGTGCTGTACCGGCTTCCTTCTTTTCACTCTGTCAATTAGGTTAGTATTGTGGAGTAACTACAATGTTGTTGATCCATCCTCAGTTTTCTCCTATCACAGCCATTATACTCTGTAAGTGTTTTAAAGTCACCATTCGCCTCATGGTGAAATCCCTGAGCGGATTCCTTCCTCTCCGGCAACTGAGTTACAAAGGACGCCTGTATCTTTGTAGTGACTGTATGTACAGTATTGATACACCATCCAAAGTGTCATTGATTACTTCACCATGCTCAAAGGGATATTCAATGTCTGTTTTTTACCTATCTACCAATAGGTGCCCTTCTTCGCAAAGCTTTGGAAAACCTCCCTGGTCTTTGTGGTTGAATCTGTGTTTGAAATTCACTGCTCGACTGAGGGACCTTACAGATTAATTGTATGTGTGGGGAAAGATACAGTAAGAGGTAGTCATTTAAAAACCATGTTATACACTATTATTGCACACAGAGTGAGTCAATTCAATTTATTATGTGACTTGTTAAGACGCTTATCCCCTAAAAGCAAACCTTTATTCCTGAACTTATTTAGGCTTGCCATAACAAAGGGGTTGAATACTTATTGACTCAAGATATTTCAGCTTTTCATTTTTTATTACGTTGTAAAATGCTCTAAAAGCATCATTCCACTTTGACATTATGGGGTATTGTGTGTAGGCCAGTGACCAAAAATCTAAATGTAATCCATTTTAAATTCAGGCTGTAAGACAACAAGATGTGGAAAAAGTAAAGGGGTGTGAATACTTTTGGAAGCTACTGTAATTGTGGCATCCTTGATGATGTAATTAATGTATATATTCTTTCCAATCTATGTTATGTAAAAAAAAAATGAAAATTGAATCAAATCATTCTCCTCTGCAGGTACAACTGGAAGACAACAGAGTGGACAGAGTGCAGGGTGGATATGTTGCTAAGCCAACAGGACCGTCGTCGTGGTAACCTAACTGGGCTGTGCGGGGGCGGAGTCCAGAACCATGAGGTGTACTGCGTCCAGGCAACCAGCGCCGACCCTGCCTCAAGCTCTCTCAATAGCAAAGAAGGTAACCTGACCAGCATGCAACTGTCCTTTATCCCCAATGTGTAATCTTTCTCCCATTCTGATAACTCATGCCCTTCTCCCATACTAGGTCATCTCTCTCACCAGTCGTGTGTCTATAGAAAGCCCATATCCGTTGTGTCCCCTTTTTTCCCTCCCATACTGATGCCTTGTCACATTGTACAGATCTCTTCCACCTCGTGCACTGGAGACTGAGCACTCATGCCCTTACGCAATAGTGAGAAATTCAATGGGATACCCTTGCCAGCCAAAATTCATGCACTAACGGTGCAGAAGTGTAGAGAATAGGAATGGGATCGAAGAATGTATTTCCTCATCCGGGGATTTTTGGAGATCCTAGAAGCCTTGCACTACTCAAAATTGGTGCATCCCTTCTGAAGACAATTCTCTAAAAACAATGGTACCCCATGTGAGAACAGTTCCTGACAGGGGTGATAGTAGATATCATTGGACGCATCCGAAGTGGCACCATATTCCCAATATAGTCCACTACTTTTTACCAGGGCCCATACTTAGAGACATTTTTTTTGCACACATACTCCCACACACACGAACGTCACACACACACCTCATACACACACACACAACCTCATACACACACACACAACCTCATACACACACACACACACACACACACACACACACACACACACACACACACACACACACACACACACACACACACACACACACACACACACACACACACACACACACACCTCATACATACACAGACTCCTGCACTCACATAAACACTCATACAGAAGCATACTCCCATACTCACAAACACATGCACATACACACAGAGATGATATGGAGCCTGTATATAGAGACTTTGTATATAGAGACCTTAAACACTGGACACTTCCTGTTCCTTTCATACTGTTTTTCACACTGTGTATTCATATTGTGTATTCTCCAAATAGCTCATTATAATAGCTCTACTACTGTACATTGCATTTTAGTGACACTGTTTATACCCACTGCATATTTATCTGCCTGATTCTCAACATAGCTCACTGTAATATATCTACTGCTGTACATATCATTACTAGTATATCCTATTGGTGTATATACACATAGATTGCATTTGGATTACTGATACAGTGTTATTCGGATTGTTAATTGCATTTGGATTACTGATACAGTGTTATTTGGATTGTTAATTGCATTTGGATTACTGATACAGTGTTATTCGGATTGTTAATTGCGTTTGGATTACTGATACAGTGTTATTCGGATTGTTAATTGCATTTGGATTACTGATACAGTGTTATTTGGATTGTTAATTGCATTTGGATTACTGATACAGTGTTATTCGGATTGTTAATTGCATTTGGATTACTGATACAGTGTTATTCGGATTGTTAATTGCGTTTGGATTACTGATACAGTGTTATTCGGATTGTTAATTGCGTTTGGATTACTGATACAGTGTTATTCGGATTGTTAATTGCATTTGGATTACTGATACAGTGTTATTCGGATTGTTAATTGCGTTTGGATTACTGATACAGTGTTATTCGGATTGTTAATTGCGTTTGGATTACTGATACAGTGTTATTTGGATTGTTAATTGCGTTTGGATTACTGATACAGTGTTATTTGGATTGTTAATTGCATTTGGATTACTGATACAGTGTTATTCGGATTGTTAATTGCGTTTGGATTACTGATACAGTGTTATTCGGATTGTTAATTGCATTTGTTATGACGTTTCTTGATTTCTTGTTTTTAGTTTTTTGCTTATTTGTGTACTTGTTTGATGATTACTGCACTGTTAGGAGCAATTAACACAAGCATTTTGCTGTGTCCACTATAACATTTGCTAAACTGTGTACGCGATCAATACACTTTGATTTGATTTTAAACATCACAACTGTGGTGGAAGTACATGGTTTGATACGGCCCATGTTTTGTCATAGTTTGTCAACCTAGCTCCATATCATCTCTGTAGACTGGACAGGTTGACAAGGAAATTTAGCTGGGAAGTTGTTTTTTGTATGTTTACGCCCTTTTTCTCCCCAATTTCGTGATATCCAATTGTGATCCAATTACGATCTTGTCTCATCGCTGCAACTCCCCAACGGGCTCGGAAGAGATGAAGGTTGAGTCATGCGTCCTCCGAAACATGACCCGCCAAACTGCGCTTCTTAACACCCGCCTGCTTAACCCGGAAGTCAGCTGCACCAATGTGTCAGAGGAAACACCATTCAACTGACGAATGAGCCAGCCTGCAGGCGCCCAGGCCCACCACAAGGAGTCGCTAGACTACTGCACCACTCGGGAGGCCCTCGAGCACTCAGTTCTGATTCGACTTGTGCACGCACTCAAAATCATCTCATCTTTTCCGGCTCTGCACAGGGAGGTAGAAAGAGGGGAGGAAGGAACTGAGGCAGGGAGGAGAAAGATGCACGGACGGAGAGAAGAGAGAAAGAGAAAAAGAGAGAAAGAGAGAGAGAAAGCGCGCGCGAGAGAGAGTAAAAAGTCATAGTGAAAATGAGAGAGAGAGAGAGAGCAGTGGTGTGACATGAAATATGAGTGTGGGGCACTACTTAGTCAGTGTATAAGGAAGTGACGCTGGCTGGTAGCGAGCCCATGTTTATCCAGCGCTTCCACGCTAACTCCCAGACTGTCCATCTGGTCAGGGGGCTCAACTGGCCACCGCTCACAGAAATTATTCAAATGATTCCAGCTGCTCTTAGACAGCCAGACAGAGGAGGCACTTTGCTGTACTGTTGAGGCTGTGATAGTGGTATAGTGGTATAAAGAGAAGGAAAATCATCAGACATCTAAACTGCAACTTGATAGATCTTTCAAATCTTGTGAGCGTCCTGTATTTTGAAGTGACAGAGTTATCTAGGTGACACAATTGATGGTGACAGTTGCAGAGAGAGAAAGGGAGTGAGAGAAGGATGATAGAGAGGTAGAGTGAGAGAAGGATGGATAGAGAGGTAGATTGAGAGAAGGATGGATAGAGAGGTAGAGTGAGAGAAGGATGGATAGAGAGGTAGAGTGAGAGAAGGATGGATAGAGAGGTAGAGTGAGAGAAGGATGATAGAGAGGTAGAGTGAGAGAAGGATGGATAGAGAGGTAGAGTGAGAGAAGGATGATAGAGAGGTAGAGTGAGAGAAGGATGGATAGAGAGGTAGAGTGAGAGAAGGATGGATAGAGAGGTAGAGTGAGAGAAGGATGGATAGAGAGGTAGAGTGAGAGAAGGATGGATAGAGAGATAGAGTGAGAGAAGGATGGATAGAGAGGTAGAGTGAGAGAAGGATGGATAGAGAGGTAGTGAGAGAAGGATGATAGAGAGGTAGAGTGAGAGAAGGATGGATAGAGAGGTAGAGTGAGAGAAGGATGGATAGAAAGGTAGAGTGAGAGAAGGATGGATAGAGAGGTAGAGTGAGAGAAGGATGGATAGAGAGGTAGAGTGAGAGAAGGATGGATAGAGAGGTAGAGTGAGAGAAGGATGATAGAGAGGTAGAGTGAGAGAAGGATGGATAGAGAGGTAGAGTGAGAGAAGGATGGATAGAGAGGTAGAGTGAGAGAAGGATGGATAGAGAGGTAGAGTGAGAGAAGGATGGATAGAGAGGTAGAGTGAGAGAAGGATGGATAGAGAGGTAGGTGAGAGAAGGATGATAGAGAGGTGAGGAGGTGAGGAGGAGAGGGATGGATAGAGAGGTAGAGTGAGAGAAGGATGGATAGAGAGGTGAGTGAGAGAAGGATGATAGAGAGGTAGAGTGAGAGAAGGATGGATAGAGAGGTAGAGTGAGAGAAGGATGGATAGAGAGGTAGAGTGAGAGAAGGATGGATAGAGAGGTAGAGTGAGAGAAGGATGGATAGAGAGGTAGAGTGAGAGAAGGATGGATAGATAGGTAGAGTGAGAGAAGGATGGATAGAGAGGTAGAGTGAGAGAAGGATGGATAGAGAGGTAGAGTGAGAGGTAGGAAAGCACAGCAGCTACCGTTACACATATTTTCCTTTTAATCCTTTCCTGTCAGCTCTATGGCACAATTACAACTTCCCCATCCACTTTTGGAATTCACTTTCTCATTCTACACTCCCTTCTCTCAATTTCCTTCTCAATCATCTCTCCTGTCTTCAAAACTAAACATTACACACGTGGTACAAAACATGAAATACACAGTTCTGGGTTATTATAGGGATCAACACAGAATTAGTCTAATCTCAGGCAATATACTGCTGAGTCTATGAAGCATTGTTCACAAATCTCCATCTCAGCTGTAACAGAGCAAAATCTTCAGTCTGATTTAAACTGATGTAATCTTGTTTTTTTGCTTTCAAGGCTGATGTTTTTTGTGATTTGTGATTTGACTGAGGCTGGGTGGTGTGTGTGTGTGCATGTGCGTGCGTGTGTGTGTACAGAGCAGTGGTGTCTCTGAACTCCCTACCGCCTCTCTGCCAGATTAGTCATATAAGCTTGTTACTGTCCTGTGTTTGTACGCATTCTCAGTGGCATTTACATAGGAAAGAAGCTTTATTTGGACACAAAACTCCCCGTTTCAATCATTCTGGGGATTACAGCTGGCTTCAACAAACCTATGTTATGAATGCCAAAATGCTGATGAAATGAAGTGTGCATAAGAAGCATTGATTATCTAAACGCACGCACTCTCACACACACACGCACACATATATACACACACAGTAATATTTCTGCCAATGTAATAATATCACAGCTCATGTTTGGCTAAACAGGACAGATTTAGATATGTACTCCGTGGGGGTTCCGATATGGACAACAGGAAAAAGCAGCAGGGAGGAAGGGAGAAAGGCAGGGAGGGAGAGTTCAGGGACCCAGTGAATCTGATGTTACTGTAGTTATTGGATTTGATGGTCATCAGTTCTAGCCAGCTCTGTTCTGTTTGGTTGTAATCAATGTGGATCCTTATTAGAGCGCCCATAGAGACATTCTGTAGCTAGCAGTAGAACGGCTGGCTGTGTGATGCCATCCGGAAGTACAGTTATAGATGTTGATGGCAAGGGTTGACAGAGAGTGGAGGAGAGGGGTGAGCCGCAGGTGTCTGGCTGGGCTTGGAGGACTTAGTTTGGCCCCAGGAACCCCTCCGTGGTGTGGTGTGTAAGGCAGGGTAGAGACTAGATGAGACCATCTGGCAGGAGACAGAATGAGAGACGCATGTGGCACCACAAACCAAGGTCACCCAGCACGGAATCGTTCATTAATCAGCCCTTTGCTATTATGGAGGATGACAAAATACAGTAGCTACTTCAGTCCACACACACACACACACACACACACACACACACACACACACACACACACACACACACACACACACACACACACACACACACACACACACACACACTCACACACGTAGATACTTTATATTGACTAGGAGGGAGGGGCAGAAAGGTCAATTGTCTACTAAAATAGCTATGCAGCCTGGAGGAGACGTGAACACTTGTAAAATGGCTTTGATGAAAATGGACCTGCAGACCGTGCAATTGTATTATGCGGCGTGACGAGTAAACATGTGGCGTCCTTATCATTTCCAGTCAGTATTGTTACTGCCAGATGCACGCACGCACGCACACACACACACACACACACATACACACACACACATACGACAAACACCCACACAGGTGTGACACACACACACAGGTAATATGAATGGCTGTGTTTTAAAACATTTGGCCGGTGGCATAGGTAAGCCTTCTAAAGTGGCGTAGGTAAGCCTCCATTCAAAACACTTTAAAGCACGTGTCAAACTCATGCTTTAAAGGATATGTAGCCTACTCCTCTTGATTGCTCCTATTCAGCTAACATTGTAGGAGGGATTTTATAATTACTAAAATAGACTAAAATGCTTCACAGATTGACAAAATGGATTATCACTCGACAGGCACGCACTTACACACATATTTTAAAAGACAGTATTGAAAGGACAGACCTTTGGCCAAGTGGTATCAATGTGCATGTGAATGAGTCAGACTCAGGCTTCAGTCACAGCATGGTGATGGAGTGATGGGAATGACTCATCAGAGCTGTGACCTTATAGAGACTCACCTACTGCTCATTGCTTTATCCACCGTGTGTGTGTGTGTGTGTGTGTGTGTGTGTGTGTGTGTGTGTGTGTGTGTGTGTGTGTGTGTGTGTGTGTGTGTGTGTGTGTGTGTGTGTGTGGTGTGGTGTGTGTGTGTGATTGAGCAGCACAGGGCTGAGCCTGATCTGCCCTTTGTGGATAGAAAGGGGAAAAAAGGCATTTGTTGTTTCAACTGGACTGGATTTAGAAGGATGACGAACAAATGAAAGGCCGTACTGTTTGATATTTCTTGTTTGTTGTCTTGGATTTGAGATGGCGTGAGGATAGGAATATTCATGACTATGAACATTCCTGTGGGGTTTTAGTTGGTGTGAGTTTTATCCATGACTGGTGGAACGATTCATGATTCATTTTCATCCATTAGTCTGAAGTTGTAACCCACTACCCAGATGGAGAGGGCCAGGATAAAAGTAGGTAGATCCACAGTGACAGTAATAATATAGCTCAGTATGTCCACTATATTACACTATAATCTCTAAGGTCATATCACTGTACTACTTAGATTTCTAACATCGTGTTATTGTATGTTTTCGTACTTGTAAACAGTGACCTATGCCTGGGCCTGCCCTCAACATTACCTAGTTACGCCACATCCCCTGCCCCTGCCCTGTTCTGACATCATGTCTCTGTGGATCTCTCTGTGTTTCTAGCCTCCAGGCCCGTTGATGGTGACCTGTGCCTCAGCCCGCCCCCCAACACCACCCAGCTGTGCCACATCCCATGTCCTGTGGAGTGTGACGTGTCCTCCTGGGGTGCCTGGGGACCCTGCACCTTTGAAAACTGTCTGGACACAGCTGCCAAGAAAGGTGGGTGGAACACTGCTGTAATTGCGGTTATGCCTAGGCTTTAGCTTTGTGGGCTAACACAAGTCTTGACTTCGATACCCATTCAGTCAAATAGACGGCCATCTTGAAAGTATGGCATTGGAACACCACATACTGGGTGTAACAGTAATAGCTATACTTTATTGCTCCGGGCTGGGATACAGCACCCAAAGATGTATCCATACAGCACCCAAAGACGTATCAATACAGCACCCGAAGACGTATGAATACAGCACCCAAAGACGTATGAATACAGCACCCAAAGACATATCAATACAGCACCCAAAGACGTATCAATACAGCACCCAAAGACATATCAATACAGCACCCAAAGACGTATTACTACAGCACCCAAAGACGTATGAATACAGCACCCAAAGACGTATGAATACAGCACCCAAAGACATATCAATACAGCACCCAAAGAAGTATCAATACAGCACCCAAAGACGTATTAATACAGCACCCAAAGAAGTGTCAATACAGCACCCAAAGACGTATTAATACAGCACCCAAAGAAGTATCAATACAGCACCCAAAGAAGTATCAATACAGCACCCAAAGACGTATTAATACAGCACCCAAAGAAGTATCAATACAGCACCCAAAGAAGTATCAATACAGCACCCAAAGACGTATTAATACAGCACCCAAAGACGTATTAATACAGCACCCAAAGACATATCAATACAGCACCCAAAGAAGTATCAATACAGCACCCAAAGACGTATTAATACAGCACCCAAAGAAGTGTCAATACAGCACCCAAAGAAGTATTAATACAGCACCCAAAGAAGTATCAATACAGCACCCAAAGAAGTATCAATACAGCACCCAAAGACGTATTAATACAGCACCCAAAGACGTATTAATACAGAACCCAAAGACATATCAATACAGCACCCAAAGAAGTATCAATACAGCACCCAAAGACGTATGAATACAGCACCCAAAGAAGTATCAATACAGCACCCAAAGAAGTTTCAATACAGCACCCAGAGACGTGTCAGTACAGCACCCAAAGACGTATAGTAATTAACACAAGAGGAATAAAATAACATACACAAGAATGGAGCTATATACAGGGAGTACCAGTACCATATCAATGTGGAGCTATATACAGGGAGTACCAGTACCATATCAATGTGGAGCTATATACAGGGAGTACCAGTACCAGATCAATGTGGAGCTATATACAGGGAGTACCAGTACCATATCAATGTGGAGCTATATACAGGGAGTACCAGTACCATATCAATGTGGAGCTATATACAGGGAGTACCAGTACCATATCAATGATGGAGCTATATACAGGGAGTACCAGTACCAGAATGTGGAGCTATATACAGGGAGTACCAGTACCATATCAATGTGGAGCTATATACAGGGAGTACCAGTACCATATCAATGTGGAGCTATATACAGGGAGTACCAGTACCATATCAATGTGGAGCTATATACAGGGAGTACCAGTACCATATCAATGTGGAGCTATATACAGGGAGTACCAGTACCATATCAATGTGGAGCTATATACAGGGAGTACCAGTACCATATCAATGTGGAACTATATACAGGGAGTACCAGTACCATATCAATGTGGAGCTATATACAGGGAGTACCAGTACCATATCAATGTGGAGCTATATACAGGGAGTACCAGTACCAGATCAATGTGGAGCTATATACAGGGAGTACCAGATCAATGTGGAGCTATATACAGGGAGTACCAGTACCATATCAATGTGGAGCTATATACAGGGAGTACCAGTACCAGATCAATGTGGAGCTATATACAGGGAGTACCAGTACCAGATCAATGTGGAGCTATATACAGGGAGTACCCATACCAGATCAATGTGGAACTATATACAGGGAGTACCAGTACCAGATCAATGTGGAGCTATATACAGGGAGTACCAGTACCATATCAATGTGGAGCTATATACAGGGAGTACCAGTACCAGATCAATGTGGAGCTATATACAGGGAGTACCAGTATCATATCAATGTGGAGTTATATACAGGGAGTACCAGTACCAGATCAATGTGGAGCTATATACAGGGAGTACCCGTACCAGATCAATGTGGAACTATATACAGGGAGTACCAGTACCAGATCAATGTGGAGCTATATACAGGGAGTACCAGTACCAGATCAATATGCAGAGGTATTTGAGGTAGATATGTACATGAAGGCAGGGTAAAGTGACTAGGTATCAGGATAGATAATAATAAGGTATTTGAGATAGATATGTACATGATGGCAGGGTAAAGTGACTAGGCATCAGGATAGATAATAATAAGGTATTTGAGATAGATATGTACATGAAGGCAGGGTAAAGTGACTAGGCATCAGGATAGACAATAATAAGGTATTTGAGATAGATATGTACATGAAGGCAGGGTAAAATGACTAGGCATCAGGATAGATAATAATAAGGTATTTGAGATAGATATGTACATGAAGGCAGGGTAAAGTGACTAGGCATCAGGATAGATAATAATAAGGTATTTGAGGTAGATATGTACATGAAGGCAGGGTAAAGTGACTAGGCATCAGGATAGATAATAATAAGGTATTTGAGATAGATATGTACATGAAGGCAGGGTAAAGTGACTAGGCATCAGGATAGATAATAATAAGGTATTTGAGATAGATATGTACATGAAGGCAGGGTAAAGTGACTAGGCATCAGGATAGATAATAATAAGGTATTTGAGGTAGATATGTACATGAAGGCAGGGTAAAGTGACTAGGCATCAGGATAGATAATAATAAGGTATTTGAGGTAGATATGTACCTGAAGGCAGGGTAAAGTGACTAGGCATCAGGATAGATAATAATAAGGTATTTGAGGTAGATATGTACATGAAGGCAGGGTAAAGTGACTAGGCATCAGGATAGATAATAATAAGAGTAAAATAAAGAACATAGTATCAGCAGCAAATTATGAGTGTAAAAGTGTGTGAGTGTGAGTGAGAGTATGCGTGTATGTACAGTATGTGTGTTTGTGTTGTGTCGGTATGTGTTTGTGTGTTGACAGTTAGTGCATTCGTCTAAAGATAGCTAGGTGGGACAACCACATCAGTATCACAGGCATAGTAGTTAACTTTTCCTCAATAAAGTAGCTATCAGCAAAGTCAGAGCTTTAAAAGGTCAAGTGCAAGTGTTGGTTCAGTTTTTTATTTTTAGGTGGGGGGTATTTAAGATACTCTTTGAAGAGGTAGGGTTTCAGGTGCATTCGGAAGATGGGCAAGGACTCTGTTATCCTAGCTTTAGGGGAAAGCTGGTTCCACCATTGGGGTGCCAAGACAGAGAAGAGCTTGGACTGGGCTGAGCGGGAGCTGGTCTCCGGTAGGGGTTGGAGGGCCAAGAGACCAAAGGTGGCAGAACATAGTGCTCGGGTTGGTAGGGAGGGGCAATTCCTCTTGCTGCTCCGTAGGCAAGCATCATGGTCTTGTAGTGGATGTGAGCTTTGACTGGTAGCCAGTGGAGTGTGCGGAGGAGTGAGGTGACTTGGGAAGGTTGAAAACCAGGCGGGCTGCAGCATTCTGGATAAGTTGCAGGCGTTTGATGGCACCAGCGAGGAGCCCAGCCAACAGCGAGCTGCAGTAGTCCAGACCGGATATTACAAGGGAAAGGAGAAAACTGGTTGAGTGTCATCCGCATAGTGATGATAGGAGAGAGCATGTGAGGATATGATGGAGCCGAGTGATTTGGTGTATAGAGAGAAGAGGAGAGGGCCTAGAACCAAGCCCTGGGGGACACCAGTAGTGAAAGTATGTGGTCCAGACACAGATCCTCTCTACGTCACCTGGTAGGAGCAGCCTGCCAGGTAGGATGCAATCCAAGAGTGTGCAGAGCCTAAGACGCCCAGCCCTGAGAGGGTGGAGAGGAGGAGGTTCACGGTGTCAAAGGCAGCGGATAGATCTAAGATTGTGTAATCAGAGGAGTGAGAGGCAGCTTTGGCAGTGCGGAGAGCCTCCGTGACACAGAGAAGAGCAGTCTCAGTTGAGTGACCAGTCTTGAAGCCTGACTGGTTAGGGTCAAGAAGATAATTCTGAGAGAGATAACGAGAGAGTTGATCAGAGACAGCTTGTTCAAGTGTTTTAGAAATAAAAGAAAGAAGGTATACAGGTCTATAGTTTTTGACATCAGATGAGTCCTGTGTTGGTTTCTTGAGGAGGGCCAGTTTGAAGTCAGAGGGGACGCAGCGAGTGGTCAGGGATGAGTTGATGAGGGATGTGAAAAGGTCTCCAGAGATGGTTTGGAGAAGGGAGGAGGGGATGGGGTTGAGTGGGCAGGGTGTCCGGCGTATGTAGTGAATGTTTGAGGCTTTTGTGTTGGTGTAACAGTGTAGTGTGTGTGAGTGAGTGTGTATGTGGTTTGTATGTATAGTCTAGTGAGTGTGCGTAAGGTTAGTGCAAGATAGAGTCAGTACAGACAGTTTGGGTACCGTTAATTGACTATATAGCAGTCTGGATATTTAGCAGTCTTATGGTTTGGGGGTAGAAGCTGTCTCGGAGCCTGTTGGTCCGAGATCTGATGCTCCGGTACCATTTGCCAACAGTCTATGGCTTGGGTGGCTTGAGTCTTTGCCAATTTTTCGGACCTTCCCCTGACACCGCCTGGTATAGAGGTTCTGGATGGCAGGGAGCTCGGCCCCAGTGATGTACCCTCTGTAGTGCCTTGCGGTCGGATGCCAAGCAGTTACCATACAAGGCACTGATGCAGCCAGTCAAGATGCTCTCGATGGTGCAGCTGTATAACTTTTTGAGTATCTCAGGGCCCATGCCAAATCTTTTCAGCCTCCTGAGAGGGAAGAGGCGCTGCCATGCCCTCTTCACGACTGTGTGGGTGTGGATGGACCATATTAAGTTCTTAGTGATGTGGACGCCAAGGACTCACAGTCACACACAGATACACATACATGCTGGCTGGCTCAGCCCTTAATTATTGCTGGTACAGGAACAGAACAGCGGCAGCAGCAATCTCTTAGCACCAGCCCCCTTCATCACCTCCACCATGGTGACTAATGCATATTGACTCTACCCTAATGAAGCATCTCAAATGGAAGGGACACCGAGAAATTGTCCCCCATGCATCTTAAAGATTGATTCACTCGCGTCTCTCTCTCTTTCTCTATCTCTCTCTCTCTCGCTCTCTCTCTCTCTCTCGCTCTCTCTTTCTTTTTCTCTGTGTCTCACACTACTGTACAGTATGTCATACAGCACACACAACCTTGACTGGAGTGTGTGTGTGTCCGTACCCGTCTGTGTGTGTGTACACCCTGGCTCTCATTAGCCGAGAGAAGCAGACTCTCAGACCATCCTCTGGGCATTTCCTATTTTTATCCCTGTGACAACGAGCTCTATGCAGCATCAACATGCCCTGATCTCCCAGTATTAGTTCAATCAATGTTTGTCACTTTTTGTGTTGGCTGTCCAAATGGACTGTCTGCATACACACACTGTGATAGTGTCTATCAACCAATATTTTATGGATTCTAGTAACATACTGCACCGTTTGTGGGAGATAGGTTTTCAAAATATTGGCTGGTTTCTTAGATACGTGTCTCAGCCGCAGCCTTTGAGATGTTGCAACACCATACTGTAGTGGAGAAGTCATTATAGCCTACCCTTTTCTCCATCAATATGTTTATCTGTGCAAAGAGTCCTCAGGCTCTGACATGGTGGAAAGGCCTCAGTCAATCTGTTCATCTTGCTGTCCTTTACTGTGGTTCGACAGACAGTAGTGATATTAAAGAAAAAACCCTGTCTGGATCCATTATCTATCCATTACCCCCTCTATTACACCCCCATCCCCTATGGCCTTCACCCATCCTAAACCATCCTCCTGTGCCCTTCTCTTCACACTCTTTCCCTCACCCCCTGTCCCTGTTAAACTAAACTATCCACCTCAGCCCTTCTCTTCACACTCTTTCCCTCACCCCCTGTCCCTGTTAAACTAAACCTTCCACCTCAGCCCTTCTCTTCACACTCTTTCCCTCACCCCCTGTCCCTGTTAAACTAAACCATCCACCTCAGCCCTTCTCTTCACACTCTTTCCCTCACCCCCTGTCCCTGTTAAACTAAACCTTCCACCTCAGCCCTGACATCGGACAACACACCTCCATCCTCCAGCTGACCCTCCTGATTAAATAGAGGGTTCGGGAAGAAAAGGACCGAATCCAAAATAATCTGAGGAAATATAGCCATCATCCACCTGAGTCCTCCAGTTCTGCTGGCTCCCCCATTGTCCTCCTCTTTTATCAGGCTGCAGCAACAGTGGGGATTAGACCCTGGGGCTGGGGGTAAGGCGACATTGGGCTGGGCATGCAGGCGTTAACGTAACACACACATTCACGTACGCAGGCACACACATACACACACCAGCAATCACCACTTCCATGTCCTTGAGCATAGCAAGAGGAAAGCCCTCGGCCTTTGAACAGCACAAATCCCAGCCGTGTTAATGGATTGCTGCATACATTAGTATACATGAGTCACTTTGGGTAAAAGCCTGGGTTAATGAGGAGAGAATAATAATAGTCATTATGGGAAGCTGTTTCTCTAATGTATGTCATCTTCTGGGGCTTAATGGTCCTGTCGTGTTAAATAAATAAATACATAAATGTTATCATCAAAGCCAAGACACTCTGTGACGGTAGCAGAACAGAAGGAACTTTGTGTACTGAAGATAGACATTAAGTTGTGACTCCTTGAAAAACAAGTTAAGCTATCCTGAAAAGTGTTACCACAGAGGGGGAGGTTGGTGTTGAGAGAGGCCCTGAAAAGTGTTACCACAGAGGGGGAGGTTGGTGTTGAGAGAGGCCCTGAAAAGTGTTACCACAGAGGGGGAGGTTGGTGTTGAGAGAGGCCCTGAAAAGTGTTACCACAGAGGGGGAGGTTGGTGTTGAGAGAGGCCCTGAAAAGTGTTACCACAGAGGGGGAGGTTGGTGTTGAGAGAGGCCCTGAAAAGTGTTACCACAGAGGGGGAGGTTGGTGTTGAGAGAGGCCCTGAAAAGTGTTACCATAGAGGGGGAGGTTGGTGTTGAGAGAGGCCCTGAAAAGTGTTACCACAGAGGGGGAGGTTGGTGTTGAGAGAGGCCCTGAAAAGTGTTACCATAGAGGGGGAGGTTGATGTTGAGAGAGGCCCTGAAAAGTGTTACCACAGAGGGGGAGGTTGGTGTTGAGAGAGGCCCTGAAAAGTGTTACCACAGAGGGGGAGGTTGGTGTTGAGAGAGGCCCTGAAAAGTGTTACCACAGAGGGGGAGGTTGGTGTTGAGAGAGGCCCTGAAAGGTTTAACACAGGGGGACTATACTTTATTTCAATGTTATTTGGCATAGTAGAAGCAGATCATAGAATGGCATAATTATACAGCTATTTATGGTTCCATGGCAGCACCGGTATACCTATATCTGTTTTCCTGTCTTTTCCTACCAGGGTTCAAACTGAGGAAGAGGAGGATCGTCAATGAGCCCACGGGAGGAACAGGAAGCTGCCCTCACCTGGTGGAGGCCATACCATGTGACGAGCCCAGCTGCTATGATTGGCTGCTGGTGAAGCTGGATGAGTGTATCCCGGACAACGAGAGAGAGTGTGGACCAGGCACCCAGATACCACAAGTCCAGTGTGTCAACAGTGATGGTAAAGAGAGAGAGAGCGAGAGAGAGAAGTCTATTATATCGATGTGTTAATTACCGTGTAACAATGGATTTTCATGGTTTGTTCAGGGGTTGTGTTACAATACGTTTTGAGTGAATTGCGGCTCAGAGAACCATATTGTTTTGGCTTTAGCTTTACTGCCTTAAACTGTGTCTGCGGGGGCTCGGCCTTAGACAATGCCTAAGTGTGTGTGTGTGTGTGTGTGTGTGTGTGTGTGTGTGTGTGTGTGTGCCAAAAGGGTAATTGCTGTTTCTGTAGCAATCTTGTTTTGTGGATATTCATTATATTTATTGTTTGTCTTGATCCTAAGATTGCACAGAGCTATGGAGGCTTGTGCGTGTGTGTGTGTGTGCGCATGCGCGTGTAAAGCTTTGTGCTAAAGCGTCTGACTGCAGCATCTGACTGCAGCCACACCAGCCACGGCGTGCTGCCTGATATCCCATGGGGCCAAGGGGCCAGGCACAAGCCACTGCTGGTCGTAATTGTGCTTGCTGAGACACACACAGAGCTGTGCTGGCACTGCCTGAGGAGGGACACACACACACACACACACACACACACACACACACACACACACAGGGACAGAGATAGATATACAGCACCTGCTTGTTCATGTTCTCTCCAAATGAAACTGGGCTACAGAGACAGAATGCAGTTAGCATGTGAGAGTAAATGAAGAAACAGTAACCACAGTGCTTGTTGCTTTTGGCAAGCACGGTACTATTGGCTACTTGTAGTACTGTAGACGTCCACCATTTGAAGACTGAAGAGAGCAGCTTTATTTGTTTGGTTGGTATAGTCTTAGTCTAACAGGGCACAAATTGAAATCCTTTACTTTCCTCATTCTTACTCACACACCAAATGACAACTCTACCATTGTCTCTTAAAACCTACGATTTACATTGTTTTTCTAACAGTGCCGAACCAGGATGCTAAAATCAAAGAAATGCATAACTCCTCAAACCCGTCTTCACCCAGATCGCATTATTCTCTGATCGTGTCTGACACAGAGCAAACATTTGTTATGGCATGTGTAATAGGTGCACTTTGGGAGGAGTGTAACTGATGTGTTTTTTTTGTGGTTTGGGAGGTGAGCGTTTTAGTCAGGGAAGACCGAAGGAACCTTGTGTTTTAGTCAGGGAAGACCGAAGGAACCTTGTGTTTTAGTCAGGGAAGACCGAAGGGACCTTGTGTTTCAGTCAGGGAAGACCAAAGGGACCTTGTGTTTTAGTCAGGGAAGACCGAAGGGACCTTGTGTTTTAGTCAGGGAAGACCGAAGGGACCTTGTGTTTTAGTCAGGGAAGACCGAAGGGACCTTATGTTTTAGTCAGGGAAGACCGAAGGGACCTTGTGTTTTAGTCAGGGAAGACCGAAGGGACCTTGTGTTTCAGTCAGGGAAGACCGAAGGGACCTTGTGTTTTAGTCAGGGAAGACCAAAGGGACCTTATGTTTTAGTCAGGGAAGACTGAAGGGACCTTGTGTTTTAGTCAGGGAAGACCGAAGGGACCTTGTGTTTTAGTCAGGGAAGACCGAAGGAACCTTGTGTTTCAGTCAGGGAAGACCGAAGGGACCTTGTGTTTTAGTCAGGGAAGACCGAAGGGACCTTGTGTTTTAGTCAGGAAAGACCGAAGGGACCTTGTGTTTTAGTCAGGGAAGACCGAAGGGACCTTGTGTTTTAGTCAGGGAAGACCGAAGGGACCTTGTGTTTTAGTCAGGGAAGACTGAAGGGACCTTGTGTTTTAGTCAGGGAAGACCAAAGGGACCTTGTGTTTTAGTCAGGGAAGACCGAAGGGACCTTGTGTTTTAGTCAGGGAAGACTGAAGGGACCTTGTGTTTTAGTCAGGGAAGACCGAAGGGACCTTGTGTTTTAGTCAGGGAAGACCGAAGGAACCTTGTGTTTCAGTCAGGGAAGACCGAAGGGGACCTTGTGTTTTAGTCAGGGGAAGACCGAAGGGACCTTGTGTTTTAGAGACACAGTTTAGTCTCATTTCAATAATTTCATTCACCCTAATTTTATTAAGTTCAGAATAATGGAGAAAATATGCATAGCTGACTTGAGAATTTAACAATGCAAAAGATTAGTAGTGTGAGTTTATTTATAGAGGAATAAAGATGTGATTCACCTGTATAGAATCCCAATTCAATATATCTGAAATAGTTCATCTTAGTTTAAGATGGTGAAATAGTCCAACAATGAATAGAAGGTAATAGAAATGAGAGATGTCCATGGCATCCCTTCTCACTCCATTGTGTTATAAGGGAAATGTGAAGAACTCAATTGTCATGCTTCAATTATGGACTGTGCGTTGTAATTGTATTTTACATCCTGGGAATTTTCTATTCTTTCTCGTTTGACTAAGATTCAGCATATGAATATAGTAATTATCCGAAGATTCCTGAACCATAGAACACTGCCCGCTAATGAGTACCCTAAGGAGGGAGGGAGTGTAAGTGTGTGTGTGTGTGTGTGTGTTGGTACTTCTCAATCAGTTCTCATATTATAAAAGTAATCAAGGTTCCCATTCACATCCGCCAGAGCCTGGTGCTGCCTGGTGCTGCCTGTACCATGCTGTTTCTGTGACGATGATTACACACAGTCCTCTTACTGTAGCCGGATGGGGACAGGCAGATTAACTACAAGCGGAAAGTAAGCCTTGGTGATTACTAGTCTAATGGTCTCGTCCTTTCTGAGGACAAGAATATCTAGATTGTATATTGAAAGATTTATGGTACACGAGGAATGCTATTTGAACTGAGAAAGGGAGATAACTTTTTACATGAAGTAGTAATATTGATGAGGTGAAACACTAATAACACTAGTCTCTCTCTTTCCCTCCTCGGCTCTTCATCCTTTCATCCCTCCCTACCGCCCTCTTCTACTCACCACTCCCTATTCCCTACCCCTTTTTAAACCCTTCCTACCTCCTTATTTTCTGAACTTTCTATCTCTCTCCATCCCCCTTTCAATCCCTACCTACAGAGACTGTGTATTATATTGATCCATTTAGCTATTTGGTGAACAAGCCCAGGTAGCCTTTTTGTCTAGATTTCTGATTTCTTCATTCATGGTGCCCTTCCCATCATTCTTTGCCACTTACAGAGACAATATGGCTGCTGGATGTGGTGAGCTTGTTTTTACGGCTGCACCCTGTTGAATCAGACTTAGTTACTGGTAAATTAGATTATCTGGTGCTGCTCCACACAGTCAGATCCCATTTACACTGTCTTTCTTCCACATTAGTGTGTGTGTTTCCTGTGTGTATGTTCTGTGTGTGTGTGTGTGTGTGTGTGTGTGTGTGTGTGTGTGTGTGTGTGTGTGTGTGTGTGTGTGTGTGAAATCTATGTGCGACAGAAATCTTTCCCCGCCTGGATGGAATGAGACAGGGTTAAATAGAGGATATGTCAAACGATGTCTGGTACTTTTCCATCAAGACACAGATGAGACCCAGCTGTGTGTGTGTGGGGGGGTTCTCATGTGAGGTGTGTAAAAGTTAAAGGAGAATTATCTCTTTGATCGGTTGGAAGCTTTTTTCGCCACTGTGGGTTTTGTTGAATTGATTTCCAGACACTTGCTTGACGGGGAAAGAGAGGATGAGGGGGGGGAGGGGACTTTCTGAAAGGAGAGAAGGTTGTTTTGGATTTGAACGGTCCATGATGCAATACATTTGTTGTTCATTTGCATTGCAAATAATGTACTTCTTGCAAGCCATGAATCTCTTCATTATTAAAGCCATTCGTGTATACGTGTTTGTTGTCTTTTGACATTCATGTTTGTTTTACTGTCTTGACTGTCTACTACAGGCTTCTATTGTTTCCTCCCTGGGAGGACTTGTGATTAAGACAGAATCTACAGTATTCTGTCAAACAAAGATGCCACAAAAAGACAGTGAGTCAAAAGCCATAAGAATAATCATTGTCATTAACTAGGTTAACATAATTTTGGTGACAGATTCATGCGAATATTTTCAAATCTGCATAAAGAAAACATATGCATTTTCTCACCCCTGGTGTTTCCACCAAACAGACTTCTTGCGAATGAAAATCAATACGTGATGAGGTATTGCACACGTTTTCTCTTACGTTTTCATGTAATGATTAAAAATCTACATGCGCTCTAGCCAACAGCTCGCAGATACAGTGCGGGTAGGCTGTGCATGTAGGCTGGTTTACATGATGAGATTGTAATGGATAAGAGCGAGAATATTTGTATTTGTCAAATGGCAGTCAAGCATCGATCTTCATATCACCAGAATAAGACCATCAGTATTTTTTGGTAAGGAGCATCAAGCGCATCACTTTGCACTTTCACCACCCTGTAAAGTTCATCATAACTTATTTCATCTGTAGCCTAATAAACTGCATGCTCTCCTGAGTCGTAGTGGGAGGACCACACAACATATCATCTGTAGTCTAATAAACTGCATGCTTTCCTGAGTCGTAGTGGGAGGACCACACAACATATCATCTGTAGTCTAATAAACTGCATGCTTTCCTGAGTTGTAGTGGGAGGACCACACACCATATCATCTGTAGTCTAATGAACTGCATGCTTTCCTGAGTCGTAGTGGGAGGACCACACAACATATCATCTGTAGTCTAATAAACTGCATGCTTTCCTGAGTCGTAGTGGGAGGACCACACACCATATCATCTGTAGTCTAATGAACTGCATGCTTTCCTGAGTCGTAGTGGGAGGACCACACAACATATCATCTGTAGCCTAATAAACTGCATGCTCTCCTGAGTCGTAGTGGGAGGACCACACAACATATCATCTGTAGTCTAATAAACTGCATGCTTTCCTGAGTCGTAGTGGGAGGACCACACAACATATCATCTGTAGTCTAATAAACTGCATGCTTTCCTGAGTCGTAGTGGGAGGACCACACAACATATCATCGTGTGACTCCACATTTACTTTCATATGATGGTTATTATATTAAAATGTGCGTATAAAGTTGTTTCTACCACAATTTTTCGCATAATACATTTTACAGACACAAAAAAGATCCCACCATGTCAAAAGCACAAATTATCTGTCCGCATTTATAAAATTGGACCAAAACTTCCTGTTTCCATCAAAGCTGTCATCATTTTTTTTATGTGGTATGACTTTACTCGCATAAAACTGTGGATGGAAACATGGTTATACAAACAATTTAACGATTTCCTCACCCAATCTATCGCATGGAAGACTTCCATTTCAACACCCCCTATACTCACGCACACGCACACACACACACACACACACACACACACACACACACACACACACACACACACACACACACACACACACACACACACACACACACACACACACACACACACACACCCAGCCCCCATAGCGGCCCTCCCAGTCCCTCTTGACTGGACCTTATTGATCTTCTGTTGTCTGCTGATGAAAATGGATTCGTTTCCCCCAAGGGGCTCCAGACATGTCATCAGAATGGCTGCTCCTCTGGTTCCTCACGTCACTATAGGATTTTTTATCACTGGTACAGATAGGAGAGAGGGGACCAAGAAAGAGAGATGAGATGGGCTGGAATACAATGGGGTGAGAATAGGGGTTTCACAAAGATATTTGATCGGATGACCTGGGGTGAAGATAGGATGGGTGAAGATAAGGGGAGGGGATAAAGGGTGGGGGTGATGAGGGTAGGGGTAGAAGTGGGGGTTGTGGTGGCATCCTGGTCCTCCCGTTACAAGGGGAATTTTCACAGAAACCAATGGCGAAACAAAAGAGGGATGGAGGTGAGGATGGAATGGGGGGTAGTGGTGGGTATGGGATGGAGTGAGGATAAGGGTGGGGTTTGTGGTGGGTATGGGATGGAGTGAGGATGGAATGTGGGTGGTGGTGGGTATGGGATGGAGTGAGGATGGAATGTGGGTTGTGGTGGGTATGGGATGGAGTAAGGATGGAATGTGGGTTGTGGTGGGTATGGGATGGAGTGAGGATAAGGGTGGGGGTTGTGGTGGGTATGGGATGGAGTGAGGATAAGGGTGGTGGTTGTGGTGGGTATGGGATGGAGTGAGGATAAGGGTGGGGGTTGTGGTGGGTATGGGATGGAGTGAGGATAAGGGTGGGGGTTGTGGTGGGTATGGGATGGGATGGAGTGAGGATAAGGGTGGGGGTTGTGGTGGGTATGGGATGGAGTGAGGATGGAATGGGGGTTGTGGTGGGTATGGGATGGAGTGAGGATGGAATGGGGGTTGTGGTGGGTATGGGATGGAGTGAGGGTAAGGGTGGGGGTTGTGGTGGGTATGGGATGGAGTGAGGATAAGGGTGGGGGTTCTGGTGGGTATGGGATGGAGTGAGGATAAGGGTGGGGGTTGTGGTGGGTATGGGATGGAGTGAGGATTAGGGTGGGGGTTGTGGTGGATATGGGATGGAGTGAGGATAAGGGTGGGGGTTGTGGTGGGTATGGGATGGAGTGAGGATAAGGGTGGGGTTTGTGGTGGGTATGGGATGGAGTGAGGATGGAATGTGGGTGGTGGTGGGTATGGGATGGAGTGAGGATGGAATGTGGGTTGTGGTGGGTATGGGATGGAGTAAGGATGGAATGTGGGTTGTGGTGGGTATGGGATGGAGTGAGGATAAGGGTGGGGGTTGTGGTGGGTATGGGATGGAGTGAGGATAAGGGTGGTGGTTGTGGTGGGTATGGGATGGAGTGAGGATAAGGGTGGGGGTTGTGGTGGGTATGGGATGGAGTGAGGATAAGGGTGGGGGTTGTGGTGGGTATGGGATGGGATGGAGTGAGGATAAGGGTGGGGGTTGTGGTGGGTATGGGATGGAGTGAGGAATGGAATGGGGGTTGTGGTGGGTATGGGATGGAGTGAGGATGGATGGGGGTTGTGGTGGGTATGGGATGGAGTGAGGGTAAGGGTGGGGGTTGTGGTGGGTATGGGATGGAGTGAGGATAAGGGTGGGGGTTCTGGTGGGTATGGGATGGAGTGAGGATAAGGGTGGGGGTTGTGGTGGGTATGGGATGGAGTGAGGATTAGGGTGGGGGTTGTGGTGGGTATGGGATGGAGTGAGGATAAGGGTGGGGGTTGTGGTGGGTATGGGATGGAGTGAGGATAAGGGTGGGGGTTGTGGTGGGTATGGGATGGAGTGAGGATAAGGGTGGGGGTTGTGGTGGGTATGGGATGGAGTGAGGATAAGGGTGGGGGTTGTGGTGGGTATGGGATGGAGTGAGGATAAGGGTGGGGGTTGTGGTGGGTATGGGATGGAGTGAGGATAAGGGTGGGGGTTGTGGTGGGTATGGGATGGAGTGAGGATAAGGGTGGGGGTTGTGGTGGGTATGGGATGGAGTGAGGATAAGGGTGGGGGTTGTGGTGGGTATGGGATGGAGTGAGGATAAGGGTGGGGGTTGTGGTGGATATGGGATGGAGTGAGGATAAGGGTGGGGGTTGTGGTGGGTATGGGATGGAGTGAGGATAAGGGTGGGGGTTGTGGTGGATATGGGATGGAGTGAGGATAAGGGTGGGGGTTGTGGTGGGTATGGGATGGAGTGAGGATAAGGGTGGGGGTTGTGGTGGATATGGGATGGAGTGAGGATAAGGGTGGGGGTTGTGGTGGGTATGGGATGGAGTGAGGATAAGGGTGGGGGTTGTAGTGGCTATGGGATGGAGTGAGGATAAGGGTGGGGGTTGTGGTGGGTATGGGATGGAGTGAGGATAAGGGTGGGGGTTGTGGTTGTGGTGGTGTCCCACAGATTTAGATCAATACAGTGATGGTTCAGGATACCACAATCACTAGCTCTTCTTCCCATCACTATGGCATTTTCCACTGATAAAGATCAGTGGGACCAACAAGAGGGATGGGTTGAGAGGAGGATAGGGGTAAAGGTGGGGGTTTCACTGATACAGTGGGACTGACATAAGAGTGATGGGATGGGTTGAGATGGGGTGTGGAAAAAGGTAGTGGTGGGGGTTGGACAGATCCATGCCATGATAGAGGGAAGTTATGCGATAGGATGGGGTGAGGAGAAGGGTAGGAGTGGCGGTAGTGGTGGAGTACCACAGATTTAGATCGATACAGTCCTGGTGCAGGACCACAACACTATCTCATGTCCTAATGAAACCTTGAAAATACCTCAACTGTCTCTAAATCCTAAATCCCTTAAAGCCCTAAGTTGTTGTTTGTTTCCTTTTTAAGCCATTTAGGATGGTCCTAAATCCATTTTGAGACTTTCTGTGGTCAGGCATCCTTATTCTGACCTTCAACATCCCAGAAATAGACCTTAGCTCAATCTTATATAAAAAAACAAATATTATGCCTGTTATTCATAAATGTTTTAAATGTATTTGTTTCCAGGCTGTCAAATCAAATGAAGTAATTTCACAAGGCTATGAACCTGGAAATGATGCCTGATAAAAGATAAATATGTTTCTCTGTCCCTTAGGTCTCACTCACTCGTTCACTCACTCACTCACTCACTCACTCACTCACTCACTCACTCACTCACTCACTCACTCACTCACTCACTCACTCACTCACTCACTCACTCACTCACTCACTCACTCACTCACTCACTCACTCACTCACTCACTCACTCACACACTCACTCACTCACTCACTCACTCACTCACTCACTCACTCACTCACATGCTCACTCACTCACTCACATGCTCACTCACTCACTCACTCACCACTGCTCTCTTTCTCCCCCTCCTCTCTCTCACCAGTGTTCAGTTCTGGAGAAAACTCTTTCATTCAAGTTTGCAAACATTGAGGGGATCATACTGCTTCCTGTGCTCACAGCTATCTCATCAGATTTGGTGTAGCTATGTAACATGTGGAGAGGTTGAACAATAATACTGTATTAATGCATATGGCAGGGTACTGACTTTCATGGTGTATTAATGCATACGGCAGGGTACTGACTTTCATGTGATCAACATTATTGATACAGTACCAGTCGTTCTGCCGACTTCAATGGTGTTATGTATTAAACATGTAGAATATGTATGACATTATGTCAGAGCATCATGATCCAGGGATGTGTGTGTGTGTGTGTGTGTGTGTGGTGTGTGTGTGTGTGTGTGTGTGTGTGTGTGTGTGGTGGGGGGGGGGGGGGCGTGTGTGTGTGTGTCCGTGCATGCGTACGTGTGTGTGTGCATGTGGGGACATTTGTCAAGGACAGAATATTCCACCTCCGCAAAGATGACAAAGGGGTGATTATACTAATTAATACAAATTTTAATCCGATTGTGCAAACAGATCCTCAAGGAAGATGGATTCTTTTAATTATGCTATTGGACCAAAAAACAGATGTGGCTAATTAATCTTTATGGGCCAAATAATGATGATTCACACTTCTAAAATATATATAATCATCTATTGAGCTCACACGCAACGAATGAATCTATTATTATGGTGGGAGATTATAATACGGTTTTAAGTACCTCAATGGATCGTAAAAGAAATCACACTACAAACTATCCCCCTCATGCACTTAAGGAGATCACGAATATCATGGATAGATTAGAACTAGTGGCTATATGGAGGCTGACCTCGTGAGATATACATGGTTTACATTTACATTTTACATTTAAGTCATTTAGCAGACGCTCTTATCCAGAGCGACTTACAAATTGGTGCATTCACCTTATGATATCCAGTGGAACAACCACTTTACAATAGTGCATCTAAATCTTTTAAGGGGGGGGGGGGGGTTAGAAGGATTACTTTATCCTATCCTAGGTATTCCTTAAAGAGGTGGGGTTTCAGGTGTCTCTGGAAGGTGGTGATTGACTCTGCTGTCCTGGCGTCGTGAGGGAGCTTGTTCCACCATTGGGGTGCCAGAGCAGCGAACAGTTTTGACTGGGCTGAGTGGTTTAATCAAGCTAGCCGTCCTGACTACTTCCTGGTCTTATTCTTGCTGGCATCAAAAGTTTTAAAAAAAATCATAGGAGAACGAATGCGATCGGACCACCATCGAATTGGCCTCCATATAACTCTTACAGAATTTCCATGTGGACGGGGATATTGGAAATTTAATCAAAGCCTATTGGATGACAGTATGTTCTTAATAAGACATTAGTATATAAATAATTCAGAATTGACTTTTTTCTGCACCACACAGGTACAGCAGATCCCCTTATTGTATTGGATGCTTTTGCATGTACTTTTAGAGGCCATTCATTACAATGCTCATCATTGAAACAAAAGCAGTATAGGTCAAAAGAGAATAGACTAATAAAGGAAATAGAGGAATTAACAGCGCAGGTAGATGGTAATGGAAACTGTACTATAGAGGAACAAAATAGGTTAGAGGAAAAGCAATTGGAGGTACTTACTCAAGAACGATCAAGTGTAATGTATAAAAATAAAGCTAATTGGATGGAAAAGTGTGAAACATGCACAACATGATGTAAAGCTTTCTTTCCTAATAATAATAATAATAATGCAAAATATACAGATTTACAGAAAGACCTGTGTGAAGGCCAACTTACAGAAGAGGAACTTTTTGAGGCAATTAAATATTTTCAGTCTGGAAAAACACCACGTCTTGATGGTATACCAGTAGAGGTATATCGGTCCTTTTTTGATGTACTCAAAGATCCATTATTATCATGTTTTAATTACTCTTATACAAATGGTAGACTTTCAGGTACTCAACAAGAAGGTTTGATTGTATTACTACTAAAACAGGACCCAGGTGGTAAGTATAAAGATCCAGTCCATTTAAAAATCTGGAGGCCTCTTATACTTCACTGTTGTGATGCAAAAATCCTGGCGAAATGCATGAACATAGAATAAAAAAGGTTTTACCAGATATTGTTCATCCTGATCAGAAAGTTTTTTTACATGGATGATACATTGGAGATAATATACGGCAATTACTTGTAACAATTGAACATCAAAGATACAGTACCAAGCCTGGTCTTCATAGCAGATTTTGAAAAGGCATTTGATAAAGTATGACTAGAATTTATATATAAATGCCTGGATTACTTTAATTTCGGTGAATCTCTTATACAATGGGTTAAAGTTATGTACAGCAACCCCAGATGTAAAATTGTAAATAATGGTTACTTCTCAGAAAGTATTGAGCTTTAAGAGGAGTAAAACAAGGCTGTCTGTTGTCTCCATATCTATTTATTTTGGCCATTGAAATGCTAGCTATTAAGATTAGATCCAACAAGAACGTCAAGGGGTTAGAAATCCAGGGGATAAAAACAAAAGTATAAATGTAGATCCATGACTCAAGATTTTTCTTTAAGTCCCCAATCTGGATCCCTGCACAGCCATGGCTTGATCACTTTTCTAGCCTCTTTGGACTTAAACCTAATTATGACAAGTGTACCATATTACATATTGGATCATTAAAAGACACAGTGTTTACACTACCTTGTAGTTTACCAATAAAATGGGCAGATGGTGAAGCAGACATTCTTGGTATTCACATATTGAAAATATAAAGGAACTTACCACAATAAATTTCAATAGAAAGTTAGCAAAAATAGATAAGATTCTACAACCATGGAGAGGTAAATACTTGTCTTTTTATGGAAAAAAATCACATTTATTAAATTAACTCTTTGGTCCTATTACAGTTCACTTACTTACTAATCATGTTGCATAATCCAGATGACTCGTTTTTTAAATCATATGAGCAAAAAATATTTCCTTTTCTTTGGAACCCTAAGCCAGACAAAATTCAATGTGCCTATTTCTATAATGAATATGAGTTTGGGGGGCTAAAATTATTCAATATAAAAGCTTTAAACCTCTCACTAAAATCTTCACTATTTTATACTTAAACCCAAAATGGTTCTCCAGTAGATTGTTAAGAAAGGCTCCTCCTTTGTTAAAAACATGGCCTTTTTGCCTTTATACAGATTACAACTTCTCATTTCCGACCAATTGAAAATACAATTTTGTTTAAAGTATCGCCCTTTCTTAAACCAGCCGTACTAAGCAGGTTGCAATGTCAGTTTTATCCTCCAGAAAAGATAGAACAAATATTACAACAAATGTTATGGTTAAACTCAAATATCCTCTACGTGATCGGTGTCCATATCCTTCCTTCAGGTCCTGAGCTACAGGCAGTTAGATTTGTGTATGTCACTTTAGGCGAAAAAGGGTCAGATCCTTAAGAGGATGTACTGATTGATCAAAAAATATTTCAATGGATTTTTTTATTTTTTATTATTATATTTATTAATGATATTATGAATAGAAATGGAGGAGTTATGTCACATATGCAGCTATCGAAAATATATGGGAATGTCTGCTCAATTCAAACTTACAACCAACTGATTGCAGCATTACCACAAAAATGGAGGAGGCAAGTAGAAAAGGGAGAAGGTAGGGACCTTGTTTGCCTGCCATATTTGAAAGATACATGGCACATGGTTTATGAACTGGTATAAAAAACACTTTGAATTTTTCAATTTAAATTATTATATAAAATTCTTGCCACCAACAGAATGCTATATACAGTTGAAGTTGGAAGTTTACATATACCTTAGCCAAATACATTTAAACTCAGTTTTTCACAATTCCTGACATTTAATCCTAGTAAATATTCCCTGTTTTAGGTCAGTTAGGATCACCACTTTATTTTAAGAATGTGAAATGTCAGAATAATAGTAGAGAGAATGATTTATTTCAGCTTTTATTTCTTTCATCACATTCCCAGTGGGTCAGAAGTTTACATACAGTTGTGGCCAAAAGTTTTGAGATTGACACAAATATTAATTTTCACAAAGTCTACTGCCTCAGTGTCTTTCGATAGTTTTGTCAAATGTTACTATGGAATACTGAACTATAATTACAAGCATTTCATAAGTGTCAAAGGCTTTTATTGAAGTTGATGCAAAGAGTCAATATTTGCAGTGTTGACCCTTCTTGTTCAAGACCTCTGCAATCCACCCTGGCATGCTGTCAATTAACTTCTGGGCCACATCCTGACTGATGGCAACCCATTCTTGCATAATCAATGCTTAGAGTTTGTCAGAATTTGTGGGTTTTTGTTTGTCCCTCCGCCTCTTGAGGATTGACCACAAGTTCTCAATGGGATTAAGGTCAGAACATGAATAATATTCAAGGTGGACGAATGCATAGCCTTTTATAACGTATTGGAACGAGGGTACCCAACATGAAGTAGCGCGCCAGGTGTCTAATGGGACATCACCGTTCCATGGCTCTTGTTCGGTCAGATCTCCCTCCAGAAGACTCAAAACACTTTGTAAAGGCTGGTGACATCTAGTGGAAGCAATAGGAAGTGCCAAAATATTCCTAAACCCCTGTGTTTTTCAATGGGATAGGTTTAAAATCAATACAACACATCAGGTATCCACTTCCTGTCAGAAAATGTCTCAGGGTTTTGCCTGCCAAATGAGTTCTGTTATACTCACAGACACCATTCAAACAGTTTTGGAAACTTTAGAGTGTTTTCTATCCATATATAATAAGTATATGCATATTCTAGTTACTGGGTAGGATTAGTAACCAGATTAAATCGGGTACATTTTTTTATCCAGACGTGCAAATGCTGCCCCCTAGACCCAACAGGTTAAGGTCTGGGGAGTTTCCTGGCCATGGACCCAAAATATCGATGTTTTTTTCCCCGAGCCACTTAGTTATCACTTTTGCCTTGTGGCAAGGTGCTCCATCATGCTGGAAAAGGCATTGTTTTTCACCAAACTGTTCCTGGATGGTTGGGAGAAGTTGCTCTCGGAGGATGTGTTGGTACCATTCTTTATTCATTGCTGTGTTCATAGGCCAAATTGTGAGCGAGCCCACTCCCTTGGCTGAGAAGCAACCCCATACATGAATGGTCTCAGGATGCTTTACTGTTGGCATGACACAGGACTGATGGAAGCTCTCACCATGTCTTCTCCGGACAAGCTTTTTTCCAGATAGCCCAAACAATCGGAAAGGGGACTCATCAGAGAAAATGACTTTGCCCCGATCCCACAGCTGAATCAACTTTAGGAGATGGTCCTGGCGCTTGCTGGACTTTCTTGGGCACCCTGAAGCTTTCTTCACAACAATTGAACCACTCTCCTTGAAGTTCTTGATGATACGATAAATGGTTAATTTAGGTGCAATCTTACTGGCAGCAATATCCTTGTCTGTGAAGCCCTTTTTGTGCAAAGCAATGATGACGGCAAGTGTTTCCTTGCAGGTAACCATGGATGACAGAGGAAGCACAATGATTCCAAGCACCACCCTCCTTTTGAAGCTTTCAGTCTGTTATTCGAACTCAATCAGCATGACAGAGTGATCTCCAGCCTTGTCCTCGTCAACACTCACACCTGTGTTAACGAGAGAATCACTGACATGATGTCAGCTGGTCCTTTTGTGGCAGGGCTGAAATGCAGTGGAAATGTTTTTGGGGGAGTCAGTTCATTTGCATGACAAAGAGGGACTTTGCAATTAATTGCAATTCATCTGATCACTCTTCACAACAATCTGGAGTATATGCAAATTGCCATCATACAAACTGAGGCAGCAGACCGTGAAAATTAATATTTGTGTCATTCTCAAAACTTTACGGCCACAACTGTACACTCAATTAGTATTTGGTAGCATTGCCTTTAAAATTGTTTAACTTGGGTCAAATGTTTCAGGTAGCCTTCCACAAGCTTCCCACAATAAGTTCAGTGAATTTTGGCTCATTCCTCCTGACAGAGCTGGTGTAACTGAGTCAGGTTTGTTGGCCTCCTTGTTCGCACACGCTTTTTCAGTTCTGCCCACAAATCTTCTATAGGATTTGTGATAGCCATTCCAATTCCTTGACTTTGTTGTCCTTAAGCCATTTTGCCACAACTTTGGAAGTATGCTTGGGGTCATTGTCCATTTGGAAGACCGATTTGCGACCAAGCTTTAACTTCTTGACTGATGTCTTGAGATGTTGCTTCAATATTTCCACATAATTTTTCTTCCTCATGATGCCATCTATTTTGTGAAGCGCACCAGTCCCTCCTGCAGCAATGCACCCCCACAACATGATGCTGCCACCCCCGTGCTTCACAGTTGGGATGGTGTTCTTCGGCTTGCAAGCCTCCCCCTTTTTCCTCCAAACATAACGATGGTCATTATGGCCAAACAGTTATATTTTTGTTTCATCAGACCAGAGAACATTTCTCCAGAAAGTACGATCTTTGTCCCTATGTGCAGTTGCAAACCGTAGTCTGGCTTTTTTATGCTGGTTTGGAGCGGTGGCTTCTTCCTTGCTGAGGGGCCTTTCAGGTTATGTCGATATAGGACTCGTTTTACTGTGGATATAGATACTTTTGTACCTGTTTCCTCCAGCATCTTCACAAGGTCCTTTGCTTTTGTTCTGGGATTGATTTGCACTTTTCGCACCAAAGTACATTAATCTCTAGGAGACAGAACGAGTCTCCTTCCTGAGCGGTATGACGGCTGCGTGGTTCCATTATGTTTATACTTGTGTACTATTGTTTGTACAGATGAATGTGGTACCTTCAGGCATTTGGAAATTGCTCCCAAGGATGAACCAGACTTGTGGAGGTCTTATTTTCTGAGGCCTTGGCTGATTTCTTTTGATTTTCCCATGATGTCAAGCAAAGAGGCACTGAGTTTGAAGGTAGGCCTTGAAATACATCCACACCTCTAATTGACTCAAATTATGTCTATTAGCCAGAAGCTTCTAAAGCCATGACATCATTTTCTGGAATTTTCCAAGCTGTTTAAAGGCACAGTCAACTTAGTGTATGTAAACTTCTGACCCACTGGAATTGTGATACAGTGAATTATAAGTTAAATAATCTGTCTGTAAACATTTGTTGGAAAGATTACTTGTGTCATGCACAAAGTAGATGCCCTAACCAACTTGCCAAAACTATATTTTGTTAACAAGAAATGTAAATTTCCGACTTCAACTGTATATTGGGCATACAACATTCTCAGCTCTGTAGATTTTGCTGCGAAGAGACAGAATCACAAGATCATTTATTCTGGTATTGCCCCTATGTAACTTGTTTCTGGTCACAGGTTCAGGAATGGTTAAAAAAGTCACTACATTCACTTAAAATGAACCTTACAAATAGCAGTGTTGGGAGATTTGGAAGGCCAATGTCGATCAATAAATAGTATATTAATACTCATAGGAAAGGTTTTCATCTTTAGCTCACAATCTAAGAATTTGTTCTTAACTGACTTGCCTGGTTAAATGAAGGTAAATAAAAATCTGTGGACACTATAAGATTAGAAAGGTTCAAAATGTAAAACAGCACAATAAAAAAATATATGTCGCATGGAAACCAAACGAGGGTGGTCTATGGTGATAGGTGGGATGGTCTGAGAGTGGCTGAGGGGCGGGATTAAAGAGTTTATGTTTGGTAATGTATTATTGTAATGTGACTGCTTTATATTAAAGTACCATGTATGTAAAATGTGTATGCTTAATGTGTATGTATAATATATGTATATGTAGCAGAAAAGCTTTAAAAAAAACTAAAAAGAGATTTGTCCTCCGAAGATGGTGTTGGTGGATGGGTTAATAACAACAAAAAAAATCATTAAAAAAAAGATGACAATGATTCAGTATCTGTTGTCTTAATGTCTGTGTGGCACAGCTGGAGATACACAAGGTTTTATCCAGCTAGCTTATGCATTAGAGATGCAGTCATTTGGATATGAGCACATTTCTATTCCATGTACGCTGTCAAAGTCATGAGTAAAAGATTAAACTAATGCCCTACTGCCTGAATTTGAATTTAAATTGGTGCAAATATCCACTTTAACTCATATGTTCTTGTTTTGAAATAAGTTTTAATTCCCCCGACTTGCTCCCTCATGTATGATGGCTCTGTCGTCTGCCTGCTTGTTTGTCTGAGAAAGCGAACCAATCTTTCATGATGGTGTAAACATTTATTGTAATACCCAATGCGTATTTTCCCTTCAGACTTGGTGAACATGTGGACAAGTGTTGTATGTGGTTTGTGTACTCTTATAGGTTTGTCTGTTAAACTCCCTCTCTCCTTACATAACCAATATCTGGGTTTTATTTATTTATTTTTATTGAACCTTTATTTACTAGGGAAGTCAGTTAAGAATAAATTTACAATGACGGCCTACACCAGCCAAACCCTAACCAGGACGACACTGGGCCAAATGTGCCCCGCCCTATGGGACTCCCGATTGCGGCCGGTTGTGATACAGCCCAGGATCAAACCAGGGTCTGTAGTGACGCCTCTAGCGATGCAGTGTCTTAGACCGCTGCGCCACTCGAGAGCTAGGTGTCTATGTGAACAAATGCACCAGATCTGATTTTGCAATGTGATTTTGTGGATGATATCGACACATGATACGGACTGTGTATTGTATTGTATGTGTATGTAACAGATATGGACACCTTCACATTCTAAGTATCCTCAGCTAGCCTCATACTGTGTCTCCTGTCTCCCTGTGCCTCCAGGTGAGTATGTGGACCGCCAGTTATGCCGTGATGCCATCCTGCCCATGCCCGTCATCTGTGAGGTGCCATGCCCCAAGGACTGTGTCCTCAGTCCCTGGACCACCTGGTCCCTGTGCTCACACACCTGCTCCGGGAAGAACACAGAGGGAAGGCAGATGAGAGCACGTTCTGTACTGGCCTACAGCGCTGGGGAAGGTGAGACTACAATCACACAACGCACAGCGTCAGACCTGGTCCCAGACCTGTCTGTGTAGTACAGCTGACTCATATGGTTGTTGTCATGCCAAACATAGGAGTTGACCTATGGGAGTTGGCAAGACCGCACTAACTGATCTGGGACCAGGCCACACAGCATCAGACCGTGGTTCAAATAGTATCTGTTTTCTTTCAAGTACATTGATGATTGATAGAGCCTGTCTGTAGTGCATGCAGCTGGACAGGGTTTTCACTTTTCTATTGGTTCTGTTGCACCAGATGAGCTCAATCATGTGCAGCTAAAATATTGGAAAGATAACATTTTCTTCATTTGATCCCAGGTCTGCACAGCATGCAGGAGAGTATCTGGTATCTCATATGAGGCTGCTGAAGCAAGCATTTCAGCCATGCCCTCAGTCTTTGCTTTTCTCTGCCTCTCTTCTATGTTCCAACAGCCAAATAGTATAAATGATTCTGTGTGTTCCTCCTCCACAGCGACTGCTCAGGTTGTAGCCTGGGTTACTGTGATGCAGGGTAAGGTTGTGTGATGTGACATAGCCACAAGGAATAACAAGCTTGAATACTGTAGGATATAGGGCTGTACAACTCTCTAGAGCTACATTTTCAATGTTTAGGCTCAAAGAATCTGAACGTGGTTGTGAAGTGCTTGGAGCCCTAGTGCATAGTATTCTTTATTGCACCTTTCACAAATGTATCGGTGGTTCCAAAACAATCCTAACAACTTTGCGTTTACCTTCCTTTAAGGTCTATCGCAGGTGCCCAAGGTTCCTGCACTCTTCGGTACTATCATTTCCTATGCCCTTAGAATGCAGTGTTCCCATAGATGGAGTTACTCAGCCCTGTAGATGTTATAAGTCGATGTTTGTAGTCGATATATGGCTACCTGCGTACCAATCTATTTCCCCTCACTGCCTGCTCAGCATAATGTTATGCTTGTACTATGTAAAACTTGTACTGACCCTCAACAGCGCAGTGCTAGTAAAGAGAATTCCTTAGTGTTACTGTAAGTGCTGTCTGAAACCTTAACGAGAGGAGACTGAAACCCTAAGGAGAAGAGAAGTGGGGAAGGGGGAGTCTGGTCAGTAATGGAACAAGTGCCTCTGGGTTAGAGTCTTACCGTCTAAGCTGCCAGTCACGACCTGAGAACCCATCTCTATACAACCCACTCTAGGGTGTGTGATTGCCTGGCAGTAGATTAGCATGTTATAGTCTATTTTATAGTCTGCTATGATTTTAACAGTTCTTGTAGATATCCTCCACTGGACCATAGCAAGACATTGTGGATAGTCAGATTAATATAATAGTTTGATTAAAATGTTTACATGCTTAGGTAGAAGAACGATTTCCCTAATAATCTTGTTTACTTGGACATATCTGAAATCAGGCTACCTGATGACACTCTGATAATTGCAGAAAATCGGCAATCAAAATAAACGTTCCACCAGGTTATTTCTTGGAAATGTACTTGATTCTGGGTTCGGACATATAAAGTATTTATGTGAAAACGACTTCTTATGAGGCATACATTGTTGTTCCGAACACACTTCACTCGCGCTAAAGAGGGAGGCTCTCGGCTGGTGCTAGCACATCCGCAGATCAAATACACAGCTTTGAACACCGATTAAGGTGTTTACTGTACGCGTCCTAATCATTTGAAAGATTGCTCAGAAAACCAGGTGTTTTAATTAGGCGTATGCTTACTTTGATTTTGACCTGACGCCGATTCAGAAATGCAGAGTGAGGTATTTACATGACTATTGCATAATCTGCCTAGTGCCATAATCAGTTTAATATCGAATTATTGCGGGGCATATAAACGCATTCAATGTCTGTCGGTGGCATATTCAAAATATCCACGCAGGAGAGAGAGAGAGAGAGAGAGAGAGAGAGAGAGAGAGAGAGAGAGAGAGAGAGAGAGAGAGAGAGAGAGAGAGAGAGAGGCAGACAGACTTTCTACATTGTGAATACTAGTATGATCTGACATGGGGATGACAGTAACTCCGTCGTCACTGCAGAAAGAGAATCAGGCTGAATGCCTTGCTTCATTTATCAGCCTTCCTATCCCTCAGCAGACAGACACTGTCCAGGTCAAACGACAAGCGGTGTGTGTAAGTGCTTGTGCGTGTGTCTGTGTCTGCATCTTCGTGTGTGTGTGTGTGGCAGACGCCAGGTGTGGACTGAGTGTCGTCCAACATCTCTACTGAACATCTGTTATCACACACGCTGATTGAAGACCTCCCAATTCAGACCCGAATCCTAACTTGAGAGATGCATAAATTATGAATTGGTAAAATGTTTTGCCTTGTGCCAAAATTCAAGTGGTGTGGTGATCTCAAGTTAGACTCTCAGGGAGTAGAGAGAGCATTTTGCAGTCAATTGGAGAAAATAGCAGAATAATAACGACTGGGTAATTGCAACTCAGGGAGAAGTGGGGTTGAGCCCGTAGAGTAATTACAACAGGCCATGTTAGGACACTCTCGTAATATCACAAAGGATTAGCCGAGGTAGCTTGACCCACTAGTTTCAGTTCTGTTAATAACAACTGTAAGGAGACTTGGCCTTGTTTTACATGTTGTGAAAGGTTATAGGGACTTTGACTCGAAGAGCTCTGTAACGTAACATGGAGGCAAAGGAGGTACTTTATTGTAAAGGATGTAAGAAAACATAATATAACTTCTGCATGATTTTTATGGTTAGAGACCTTTTACAAGACTTGTAAAGAAAATAATGGCACTACCAGCAAAGCAGATATTCAATCATCCACACTGAGTCAGAGTTCAATAGTTTTATTAGTAACACTGAAACATTCAAATACAGCTTTACAACGTCATTAATTAACCATAGTACTAATAATGACACAACATACCTGACTAACTAATGTCTCTTGGAGGAAAAAAGTCAATAGCATCCTTTAGGAATGACCCATTGAAGGACATGCTCCCAAAAGGGCTACAGAGGTCAATTATATATCTTCACTGTGTTGCTTTTGAAGACAGAAGCATTTCCTTATGTAAGCTTCATCAGTTTTCCCCTGCTCCACCAATGATTGGCTGATTTTAGTCCTTCTCCAGCATTGAATGGAGGATCGCGGTGGTTATGTCCTTCACTTTCATTGGCTGGTGGATCTCATTGATTGGCCACTGGATCGCATTGATTGGTGATGGTTGACCTTCCCTTCGGGGGTCTGGTTTCCCAGCGTGACAGAGCCTGCTAATGTCTGACATCCCTTCGTGGTGAGGGGTGGTTAAGGGTCACACACACACAGATACAACACACACACATGACAACGATCTGTGGTAGGGGTGGAAAAGGGGTCACATGTGGTCCACCTGGTGTCCAAGATACTGTCAGACCCCGGGTCAACTCATCTCCGTTGTCTCCATCTCCATGACTGCTTTCCCCCAAGGGACAATATTGGTTTATTTAGCTCTGACACTGCTGTACTAATGTTTTTAACCCAATGAGTGGAACCAAAAAGAGAAGTTAATCTTTAGAGCACAAGACACAGATGGATCAATTGAAGAAGGCTTGGATGATCAGAGACAAACAGCTTAACTTACTCACTTCCTCGTTATGATAAGATGACAACGTTGTCAGCTCAGGCTCAATAGTCAGTGCAACTTATGAAGCTTAGCGAATAAACCCTATTGGCTGAGCTGTCTTGTTCCCAGCGAATCAAGGCAAACCACACTCATGTAACTGAGTATTTGCATTTATTAGGGTTCCCCATTAGTATCTCCTGTATTTGAATGTGGTGTTTGTGCTTCTGCTTCCTCTTTGGGGTCTTTTTTGACAACTGCTGTTGGGGTTTATAGATATGTTTGATTGATTGATTATTTGGTTGTTGTGTGTTTGACAGGCGGGGTCCAGTGCCCCAACAGCAGTGCTCTCCAGGAGGTGCGGAGCTGCAACGACCACCCTTGTACTGTGTACCACTGGCAGACAGGGCCCTGGGGACAGTGTATCGAGGACACCTCGGTCCCCTCTGCCAACTCCACAGGGGATCGGGCCGGAGTTGGGGGAGGGGACTCCTCGTGCTCTGTGGGGATGCAGACACGGAAGGTCATCTGTGTACGGGTCAATGTGGGACAGGTGCCACCCAAAAAGTAAGAGTCTTTCCATCAAAATAAGAGTTGATTTTTTCTAAGTAAGAGTTCCACCTTCAAAGTAAAAATAATAATAATACATGGTATTTACAGTATATAGCGCTTTTTAAGCACCCAAAGTTGTAAGAGTAAACGTTTTTCCTTCAGAAAGATAACTGAATACCAATATAAGTAGTATATGAATATTATATTTGTGTAAAGTGAGAGAGGAATATTTTTGTTCAAGCAAATTACAGAAAGTAAATGTGACTAGAACGGTTATGCTTATGCTGATTTGGCATAATATGTATGCAGGGTTCAATAAGCCTTTGCTAAGCAGAAATCAAAGCACCAAAGCACAGAGCATTTGTCCCAGTATCTGTCCATGGAAGGAACAAAATCCTATTGTTACCACTGTCTGACTGGCTGCATAGCTGTAAGCTGATGGGTTCCCTGACAGGTTTCTGCCTAGGTTCCAGACATTTGTTCTAAAGCATCTGGGTTCTCCCTCCCTACCACCCCTAGGGCATCTTAGGGACATGAATTATATTGAATTATCTATTTATTTATTCAGCTTTAATAGAAGCATTATTCTGGCAGGATGAGCTGGAGCTACTAGGCTGACTGGGGACGGGCTAGATCCCATGCTGGGTATGGAAATGAGCCTCGGACAGTTTTATTCCGGCAGTTTCTGATTCTCCCATCCAGGGTTTTATTTTACCCAGCTACCACTTCACACTAGCGCACAATGCTGCTCATAGTTACAGCTGCTGAACTACTATCACTTAATACATGACACATAACTTAACGCACCCACTAGGTTTGGGACGATATACTAATATACCGTGATATCAAATAATGAAATCGTATAATGTCATGACTGAAACGGGTATGATATGCTAATGAGTTCATTACCATTTAGAACATGAACAAGTTAACACTGTTACAGGGGGGATGTGATATTCAAAGCAATGTACAGTAGGGGCTCAATCTGCAGCCCTTAAAACCAATGATTCACAATATACTGGACCAATGACCCCGTATTGATATATACTGGAAGCGGTGATATTATTTTGACCATTATTTTGACCAGACAAATATACATTCGTTAACAGAAGCGGTATATTTACACATCTCGACACATTTAGATTTTGACCACTCAAGCACCCCATCCCCAGCTGAGAACAACGCAGTAGGGTTATTTTGGCTCTATCATGTGTCTGTGCATATGCATCTTTCAGTTGAGACCTAGACAACCAGGTGAGGGGAGTTCCTTACTAATTAGTGACCTTAATTCATCAATCAAGTACAAGGGAGGAGCAAAAACCCGCAGACACTCGGCCCGCCGTGGAATGAGTTTAACACGTGATCTAGATGATGTGATTTCATGTAATTTCAGGTGTCCAGAGAGTATTCGTCCTGAGACAGTCAGGCCTTGCCTCCTGCCATGTAAAAGAGACTGCTTCGTCACCCCCTACAGCGACTGGAGCGCCTGCCCTGCCATATGCAAAGCAGGTACCTACCGGCCTTTTCAACATTCTCAAGAATACACAGATATAAAACAATGTACAGCCTCTCAACACATTCAAGTACACACATATATTGTTTGTTGTTAATGGCAAAAATGCAATTAGGTAAAGAGATGTACAATATGCCAAGCAGGTACAGCCTATTATTCTCAAGTATAGATTACAGTACACAGAGATACAGAGCAGTCTGTCCATGGCAAAAATGCTCAAGAGATGTAGCCTATGCCATGTGGTTTTGAGAAGAGCACGCGCTTCAAAGCATTTGAAGGAATTTATTACAACAGAGAATGCTAAATAATAGTGGGTCTGTTGTTAAGTGCTTTCTGGTTTCAACAGGCCCGACAAATCTGATAAACAAAACACTTGCACCATTATGGAATGGTTACTCTTCTCCTCATCAAATGTTTCAGTTTGAGCTGAGAAAATAATTAGCTAAGTCAGAACCCTAACAGGAACCAAGCATTGTTGCTTGGCAACATTGTTCTATATCAAGAACTAGCACAAATGCAGCTAATAAGCAAAAAGTGCTGCGCCATTTATGAAGCAATTTGCCTGCACTGCAACAACCTCTTTGTGAGCTAGAACACTGTGATTTCCATTTCCCCGGAGTGAGTGTTATATTCATGAAATACTTGACATGATTACTCTACAGAAACATCTGCTAAGTAATACTTTATAGAGTCTAAAGAACAGTCCCTGGGCTTGTTTTCCTAGTCTTCTATCCTTTAATCTGTCTCTGCTAGTAATCTTGCTGGTATTATTTCACATTTGGCACACAGGTCATCTGGCTTTACTATGAGTATATGGTCATGGATTTATCCTTCTCCAATGAGAACAGATCCTACCATATAAATACAGTATCTATCTCTATCTACTGCAGCTAGCTATCTCTATGGATCCTACATTGCAACATGGATATGGCCACTGTAATATGATCCTGATAGAGATATGGATTACTGCCTGTACTGTATATAGCCTAGATATGTGACCCGTTCCAGGAAACGCGGCGTATGTCAGAAGTCCCAACTTCATAGGAGAGCCGTTTGAATGGAAAAAAATGTTTTTTATCAAAATGTTTATCTGGACACTTTCTGTTGGAATTTTTCCTTATTGTAGGCTACAACTTTCACCACTTTTAATCTTAATTTTTACTTCTCACTGTTTAGCACATGACCTCACATGAATCCTTAAAGAGATGGGTGGGGCTGGCTTAAGAGGGTGTGAACAATGCTGAATGGGTGTAGACAAAGGAGAGGTCTCCAGTAGGTACCAAAACATTCAAAGGCCATTTTCTCAAAAGTGAGTTTACAAGTTTATCAACTTTCAAAGCAGAATTTACTTTCCTATTGTTCCTCAAAAAATGCGGTGTATGTTATACCATTTTGTAGCTCTGCGTCTCTACTTTTTACCAATGTGACACAGCTAATGTGACACAGCTGCTAAAAGTCAACAGCAAACAAAACCCACTTGTTTTACAAGGACCTTTTCAAGGACCTGTGATTTCCATTACTCAAGTACGTAACAGGCATTCATCATAATCATTTTACACTTCCAGGCCCAATGGAAGTTGCTTGAGTGCTGCTGTTATTGTCTCTGTCTATTGATTGGGACAGTGTGTGAATAAGTGTTTTTCTATTGGTTCTTATAAGGCGGCAACACGAAAAGGAAACAGAACAGGAAACGCATCATCATCCAGCTGCCGGCCAATGGGGGACAGGACTGTCCGGAGGTGTTGGCTCAGGAGAGAGACTGTGAGGTGCCGTCTGTCTGTCTGGGATACAGGTAAGGCTCCATCACCATCCAAAACCACTCTACTCACTATGTAATCTCTCTTGACTAAAGAGGAGTCAAGTTAACTACTATCTTAGAAAAAAAGGTGCTATCTGGAACCTAAAATGGTTATTCAGCTGTCCCCATAGGAGAACCCTTTGAAGAACCATTTTTGGTTCTAGGTTGAACCCTTTTGAGTTCCATGTATAACTCTTTGCACAGAGAATTTAAATGAAACCCAAAAGGGTTATACCTGAACCAAAAATGGTTATCCTATGGGGACAGCCAAAGAACCCTTTTGGAACCCTTTTTTTCTCTGAGTGTAGAGCAAGACTTTGACTCTCAAGATGACTGAGCTGTGTTCTGTTTCTTGTATTGCAGGTGGAAGACACACAAGTGGCGGCGATGCCAGTTGGTTCCCTGGTCCGTGCGACAGGACAGTCCTGGAGCTGTGGAGACCTGTGGGCCTGGGCTGCAGGCTAGAGGTGAGCAACAAAATATTGCATGCACTAGCTACTCCATTTAATTCTGGGGACGAAGTGTTCAAATCTGTACTGACGGAAATAGTAGAAAAGACACGAGAGACTATCCATAATCTGGTAACTATTGGATACAGGTAGATACAGACACTTCTAAGGGTTCAGACTTGGTCGCATTCGTACAGTCTTTCAAATACTTTCAAATATTAGAGTTGCGCTTGATTTAACTTGCCTTTAACTTGCATGGTACTATGCATGTGACTGAGGAAGTGTGTGGGATTGTTGATGTGATCAAGTGTATCCGTCCGACTCCCTGAAAGAGCGTGTGAGAGGGGAGTGAGGCATCAAAGTAACACCTTGGGCTGCATGCATCTTTCATCTCCTTCTAGATGTTACACTGGGACTCAGAGGAGGATGTGAAGGTGAAATAACCTCTATCCAAACCTCTAACCAAACCTCTTCCCTCTAGCCGTACCAGGCGTGGATTATTTACATTAAGGTTCAAACACAAAATGTCCATTCCAGTGGATTGCTTTGTGTTGAGCTTCACATAGCGTGGTAACAATGCATCTATCTGACTTCAATTCACAAAATGGCGACAGTCAGTGAATTGAAGGCAGAGAGTTCTTCTTCCACTCCTTGCACCAGACCTCTATTAGCATCTTGAAGATGGTAGAAGGCCATTATCTGATCAGATGATGAGCACTTTTCAATCTTCGTCTTCACACTCCACATTAGGCCCCATTACCTGTAATGGTATATGTGTAGAAATTGACGCAGGTGGAGAGACAATTCAATACAGAGCTCTTACTCCTCCTCACTCAATGCTATCTGGTCTGTTTGGGTGGGAAAGTCAATAGACATTACACTATGTTCAGTTTCATCACTTACCCTTGTTCTCACCTCTGTGTGTGTTTCTAACTGAGAGAACCAGAGACAGAGAGTGTGCATGAAATTGAACCCTATTCCCTACGTTGTGCACTAATTTGGACTAGATCACTACAGGAAATAGGGTGCAATTTGGAATGCAATATAGTGAGTCACACCACCTAGCAAGGAGTCATTCCAGATCCCACAGTGACAGTACTGTAGGTTAATCATCACTTAAAACTCTTTCAGGTCTTGATCACCTGTGATGGGACTGTTGTGTTTACTTCCAAATGCAGCCAAAGTGCATTAGCCAAATGAGATTGGGCCAGCAATAAAAAGTGGTCAACGTGTAACCAAAGCTTCCTGCCTCACACCATCCCAACCTCCACCATCACATCATTCTCCTTTCTTTCTTTCTTTCTTTCTTTCTTTCTTTCTTTCTTTCTTTCTTTCTTTCTTTCTTTCTTTCTTTCTTTCTTTCTTTCTTTCTTTCTTTCTTTCTTTCTTTCTTTCTTTCTTTCTTTCTTTCTTTCTTTCTTTCTTTCTTTCTTTCTTTCTTTCTTTCTTTCTTTCTTTCTATAGCTGTCTCATGCCGGAAGCAAGACGGGGGTCAAGCAGACATGGGAGCATGTCTGAAGTTTGCCAGCTCCATGCCCTCTCTGACCCAGCCCTGCCAGCTCCCATGCCAGGACGACTGCCAGCTAACCACCTGGTCCAAGTTCTCTTCCTGTACACAGGACTGTGTGGGCGTTAAGACCCGCAAGAGGATGCTAGTGGGTGAGTGGACTGGAGTAGGCTGTACAAGTACAGTAAACTAACTAACTTGGTCCTCTTTGTCTCTGAGTGGACTGGAGTAGACTGTACAAGTACAGTAAACTAACTAACGTAGTCCTCTTTGTCTCTGAGTGGACTGGAGTAGGCTGTACAAGTACAGTAAACTAACTAACTTGGTCCTCTTTGTCTCTGAGTGGACTGGAGTAGGCTGTACAAGTATAGTAAACTAACTAACGTAGTCCTCTTTGTCTCTGAGTGGACTGGAGTAGGCTGTACAAGTACAGTAAACTAACTAAGGTAGTCCTCTTTGTCTCTGAGTGGACTGGAGTAGGCTGTACAAGTACAGTAAACTAACTAACGTAGTCCTCTTTGTCTCTGAGTGGACTGGAGTAGGCTGTACAAGTACAGTAAACTAACTAACGTAGTCCTCTTTGTCTCTGAGTGGACTGGAGTAGGCTGTACAAGTACAGTAAACTAACTAACGTAGTCCTCTTTGTCTCTGGAGGGACACAATGTGACTGGAGTCTGTATTTGGCCACAGCTTGCAAGTACAGTAGAAGTCATCCCTAAATACTGATACAGGCTCGGATATTTGAATTTCTTTCATCCCCTTAATGGTTAAGGTTAGTATGAGGGTTAGATCCTATTTCATCTGATCCTGTAGCTCTGTTAAGAGCAGCTTTCTACCTAAAGAGACTTAAGTACTTGACATGACTTTGATGTTATGTTTCCAGAGCGAGTGAGACAGTATCACTGCTTAGTTGGATGCCGGTGTCACAAATCTCATTTGGGACACTCCATGGTAAGTGCCCTCCATGGTATGGATTGAGGTCAGTTGAATGTATAGCCTAAAGGATTATATAGGATAAGTCTATAGGACCCTGGGATTCTTCAGATTCTTCAGGATAAGCTCATGTTGCTAGAAGTGACTCTCATCGAAAAAACAAATATTTTCACATGGTCCAAACAAATATGTTCATGTTGCGTTTTCACCTGGTCCAAGATAGTGGAGATAGAGTAAAAACATATATGATCATGTCTATCCTTAATCTGGATCCAGGATACCGGCTTTTTAAAATGTTTATTTCAATTCTGGCCAGATCATTTGGCAGCCAATGCGGAATGACCTCATTCTGGGCTCTCACCAGTTCAAACGATGACCAGTCGGCATGTGCTGTTCTCCGGCAGGCCCGGAGCTGTGAATCAGACATAGGCCGACTGCATACCAATTTTTATTGATCGCCTGTCCTCCCTTCACTCTTCCCAGGAAAGAGCAAAAAGCAAGACCAGTGTAAGAACAACCAGGTCTACCCCCTCAGTGAGATCCAGTACTGCCCCTGTAACAAGTACAACGCCCAGCCCGTGGGGAACTGGTCGGACTGCATCCTGCCTGAGGGTGGGCGCGTGGAGGGCCAGCTGGGCATGAAGGTCCAGGGGGACATCAAGGAGTGTGGCCAGGGCTACCGCTACCAGGCCATGGTGTGTTACGACCAGGACAACAGGCTGGTGGAGACATCACGGTGCAACAGCCATGGTGAGTCCTAAAGGCTTCTCACCAACATCCTATTATTGTTCATGTCTATAAGCAGGAAGTCACCTCGCTATGTATGATGATGTTATGTTGGTTAGTCTACCTTTGTCATTTGTCGTGCAACAGCTACGGTGAGTCAACCTCTACCATCTCTCATTAACTCCTTAAAGTTGTATGCATTAAACATAGCCACTGTGATTCATACAAGGTGTCTGAATTTTCAATGAAAGACATGCTCAGTGATATGACATCATCATACACAGTGGGCCACTTCCTGTTACAGAAAACAACAATTATCAGTGTAGAGAAATACAAGACAATGCAATTGGAAACACTTTGGTTGTGGTCTTTGGAATTCTCATCAATTTGTTACAGCCCCTTATTGAATACATTTAGAGAACATTGTTTCGTTGTTCTCTTCATCAAGAGAATAATTATTCAATAATTTACATACGTGTTCTATCGGCTCCATTCGACCTAATTTGATGTCAGACTGTTAGTGCAGAGTTTCCCTCATCTCGCTGTCCTTTTCAGCATCCCTTGATTGTAAATTCAATAGAGAACAAATCAATGTGGTAACGGAGAGGATGCAGGATGCAGTCGCTCCGCCCCTAGCCCAAATCTGTCAGAGGAACATCAATCAAATTTCAGTCAATCTAATTTATTTATAAAGTCCTTTTTACACCAGCAGATGTCACAAAGTTCTTATACAGAAACCCAGCCTAAAACCCCAAACAGCAAGCAATGCAGACGTAGAACATCAGATCTGCTTTCTTCCCAAAGTATTAGCATTCAGGAATACACAGCAGGATCGCCATCCAACCAACGCAGAGAAGAAATGTAGGAATCATAGTGCTGTCGTATCTTCCATGTTAACCCGAGGAAGACGCAGTGCTTTATCAAAGTGTTTGTTCTCTGTATAAATCCATGCCTGTGAATCATAGCTTCACTTGCAGTATGGGGCCTGTGGTGTGGTTGATGGTGTAGAACTATGACGTCATGAGACGTCACAAGCAATTGCTATTGCTGTACTCTGGCTATTGCTATTGTATGTGTAGCTCTCCAACACCACTGTGCCTTTTCTTCCAGCTTAAGCAACCATAGGAGATCAGGGATGGTGCTATAACTATTCACAAGTCACTGGTATTGTAGCTCTACTGCTCCAACACCACAATCAACCTACCTGATTGGCTCCCACACGTGCTATTAAATTATAACATTTTTTATAATCATTTATTGTATTATCATTACAAACAAAAAAGGAAAATAAATTATATTAAAAAACATTCAAATACATTAAAAGGTATATGGTTACCTACAGTGCCTTGCAAAAGTATTCATCCCCCTTGGCGTTTTTCCTATTATGTTGCATTACAACCTGTAATTTAAATGGATTTTTATTTGGATTTCATGTAATGGACATACACAAAATAATCCAAATTGGTGAAGTGAAATGAAAAAAATAACTTGTTTAAAAAAATAAAAATAAATGGATAACGGAAAAGTGGTGCGTGCATATGTATTCACCCCCTTTACTATGAAGCCCTTAAATGAGATCTGGTGCAACCAATTACCTTCAGAAGTCACATAATTTGTTAAATTAAGTCCACCTGTGTGCAATCTAAGTGTCGAATGAACTGTCACATGATCTCAGTATATATACACCTGTTCTGAAAAGCCCCAGAGTCTGCAACACCACTAAGCAAGGGGCACCCCCAAGCAAGCGGAACCATGAAGATCAAGGAGCTCTCCAAACAGGTCAGGGACAAAGTTGTGGAGAAGTACAGATCAGGGTCGGGTTAAAAAAAAGGATCCGAAACTTTGAACATTCCACAGAGCACCGTTAAATCCATTATTAAAAAATGGAAAGAATATGGTGCCACAGCAAACCTGCCAAGGGGCGGCAGGTAGTCTAGTGGTTAGAGCGTTAGACTAGTAACCGAAAGGTTGCAAGGTTGAATCCCTGAGCTGAGAACAAGGCAGTTAACCCACTGTTCCTAGGCCGTCATTGAAAATAAGAATTTGTTCTTAACTGACTTGCCTAGTTAAATAAAGGTAAAAAAAGAGGGCCACCCACCAAAACTCAGGCAAGGAGTGCATTAATCAGAGAGGCAACAAAGAGACCAAAGATAACCCTGAAGGAGCTGCCAAGCCCCACAGTGGAGATTGGAGTATCTGTCCATAGGACCACTTTAAGCCGTACACTCCACAGAGTGTTATGGAAGAGTGGCCAGAAAAAAGCCATTGCTTAAAGAAAAAAATAAGCAAACATGTTTGGTGTTCACCAAAAGGCATGTGGGAGACCCCAAACATATGGAAGAATGTACTCTGGTCAGATGAGACTAAAACTGAGCTTTTTGGCCATCAAGGAAAACACTATGTCTGGTGCAAACCCAACACCTCTCATCACCCCGAGAACACCATCCCCACAGTGAAGCATGGTGGTGGCAGCATCATGCTGTGGGGATGTTTTTCATCTACAGGAACTGGGAAACTGGTCAGAGTTGAAGGAATGATGGATGGCGCTAAATACAGGGAAATTCTTGAGGGACACCTGTTTCAGTCTTCCAGAGATTTGAGACTGGGACGGAGGTTCACCTTCCAGCAGGGCAATGATCCTAAGCATACTGCTAATGCAACACTCGAGTGGTTTAAGGGGAAACATTTAAATGTCTTGGAATGGCCTAGTTAAAGCCCAGACCTCAATCCAATTGAGATTTTGTGGTATGACATAAAGATTGCTGTACACCAGCGGAACCCATCCATCTTGAAGGAGCTGGAGCGGTTTTGCCTTGAAGAATGGGCAAAAATCCCACTGGCTAGATGTGCAAAGCTTATAGAGACATACCCCAAGAGACTTGCAGCTGTAATTGCTGCAAAAGCTGGCTCCACAAAGTATTGACCCTTGGGGGGGGGGGGGATAGTTATGCACACTCAAGTTTTTTTGTCTTATTTCTTGTTTGTTTCACAATAAAACCTATTTTGCATCTTCAAACTGGTAGGCATGTTGTGTAAATCAAATGATACAAATCCCCCAAAAATCTATTTTAATTCCAGGTTGTAAGGCAACAAAATAGGAAAAATGCCAAGGGGGTGAATACTTTCACAAGCCATTGTATACACCTTTCAAATCAATACGTTTTTCGGCCAACATTCGCATCCCGCCAACTTTATTCCACTTTTTTCTATATCTGAAAGTTGTTGCCGACATCAACGCCTAAACTTTTATTTACGCGATCTGACCTAGTCATGATCAGAAACATTTAGCATGCAATAATGTAGCCTAAATCAAGTGAAGGCCTGTTATTTTGCTAGATGATGAGACTCGCATGCTTTTAAAAATATAGATTGCTGTTATTTACTATTGGTATCATGATTTTATTTATTTAACCCTTATTTGACTGAAGTTGACTGAAAACACATTTTCATTTACAGCAACGACCTAGAGAATAGTTACAAGGGAGGGGAAGGTGAATGAATGAGCCAATTGGAAGCTGGGGATGATTAGGTGGCCATGATCACATGAGAGCCAGATTGGTAATTTAGCCAGGTCACCGGGGTTAAAACCCCTACTCTTATGATAAGTGCCATGGGAGTCAGGACACCTTTTTAATGTTCTATCCAAAAGATGGTACCCAATAACTGAGGAAAATAATGCCTCCTACTGGCCCTCCAACACCACTTCCAGCAGCATCTGGTCTCCCATCCAGGGACTAACCAGACTGACCCTGCTTAGCTTTAGTAGCAAGCCAGCAGTGGGACGCATGGTGGTATACTCTCAATGTGAGACCCTACGCCTGCTCTGTAACAAAGTGAAGTGAAAGAGATAAAACGTGGATCAAAAAATCATGTGCTTGCCTTGGGCTCTGTTTCAAAATATCACTTTTTTATATGACAGCGGTTCCACATGTTGCCATGGCGTAAATTGTGTGGGAATTTTTTTGGGGGGTATTTTATTCTGTTATATTTCATTATATTCTTAGCCTGCTTTAAAATATATGTGTGTTGACTGTAATCATGGTAGCCTAAGCGTGTCTTGTCTGTTTAATAAACAAAATAACTTTTTAGTTCAAACTCAAAATACGCCAGTCTTTTATTTTATTAGTCTTATGTTTCTTAGGACCTGCCTAAAAACTATTAACAGTGTATTTCTTTGTGATGTGTATATTTAATGGATTGCCGGCATGTGCACTGGAGATATAAAAGGCTTATCCCAGTAAGAATGTGGTAAAAATGGAACTGTATGAACTGGGTTCTAAAAAACATGACCTGTTTTCTTTTACAGACAACATACCATACAGTCTGTCTGTAAACGGTACTATGTGACAATTTAATTCCTTGCTTTACGTGGGCTTGGCAGGATGGATCCATGTTAAAACAGATAACGAGGATGGCTGGAAAGGTTGACAGTGAGTGATCAATGGGTGTGTTCTGACGCGATGGCTGGGTATTAGTGTGAGTGAGATAGCAGGTTCTGAGAAGCAGTGACCAACAGGCTGACTCTTATTGCCAGTGGCATGACAGTAGTGGGGCGGCCACTGACAATATAGAGTCTTACGTCTTACAGTAGCTTCTCTGCTACTGTATACTGTCGGAAAAAATGGTGCTGTATAGAACCAAAAGGGTTCAATAGCTTGTTTCAAAATGGCTCTATATAGAACCACAAAAAAAAAACGAAACAAAATCTGCAGTGTGTCTGTAGTAGCGTTACTGTATCATAAGAGTGTCTGTAACTTACACAGGTCAGTTCCTCAGGAATTGGATTGATTTGATTTGTCTTTTCATTTTGGTTAACTAGTTGTTTCCAAATTGTTGTTTTTGTGGGTCTTTTAGGAATAGTGACCAGGTGACTTCCTTAAGATGTAGAGGAAAAAGCCCAAATACAACTAGATTAGGGGGTAATCAATTTGGGCAACAAAAAATGTCCCTCTAATAACGCTGTTAGTCTTTGTTTTTTTTAAATGTCCTAGAGGGAAAATAGACAACACTGTGTTTGTTCTTCTGATCTCATCTTACTTCAGCAAGTTCACGAACATACATTTACCAGATGTAAAATAGTCTAAGAAAAAAAAAAGTACTCTAAAATTCCTAATTGGCAGTATGTTAATGTATTTCCGCTGCTGTGGATCCGCGCAGCTTCCTGTGTTGCGAGTCACAACTTGTGACTAGCTCCAGTAGCAGTAGTAATAACACTGAAAACAGTTAAGACCTCTGACCTCTCTGCTCTTTCAGTGGACACACGAGGCTCAGTAATCCACCCTTGCCCAGATAAAAACAAATAACAAGCCGAGAGAGAAGCACTCCTGCCAAAACTCCCAAAATCATGACCTCTCGCTCTCCCGTCCTCCATCTCTCTCTCTCCCTCCATTTCTCTCTCTCTCTCTCTGTGTCTCTTGCTCTCTCTGTTCTCTGTGCCTCAGTTTCTTTCTCTCTCACTTGCTCTCTCTCTCTCTCTCCGACTGGCTTGCCCAGAAAACAACAGTCTTCTAAATCGCACAACAGGCTGCTGCCCTCTTGTTCCATTGCAATTGCCAAGCTACAGTAAACAGTGTAATTATGCTGTTTGTTGCACAGTGCTGCCATCTCAGTTCTTTATAATCCTCACTGTAGCTTTTCATCCGTATCAGTAGGAATGTTGGATTTAGCTTGCTGCATCAACAGCTGTGTAAACTGATACAGATACTGTCAGATGATGAAACTATACTGAAGCCTAGTTGCCTCTGTGGTTTCAGGGTATATTGAGGAGGCTTGCATCATCCCCTGTCCGTCTGACTGCAAGCTCAGTGAGTGGTCCAACTGGTCACGATGTAGCAAGTCCTGCGGCAGCGGGGTCAAAGTGCGTTCCAAGTGGCTGAGGGAGAAGCCTTACAATGGTGGTCGACCGTGCCCCAAACTGGACCATGTCAACCAGGTGAGTGGGGGACGTTCATCACTCTTGGCCCTGTCTAGAAACAACCACTAGCGCTTACCCCAAAGACACTTGTAGAGATCTGAGAGGATTGGACAGATTTTTTCCATATTGCTTAAATTGATCAAATCTACTCAGATCTCCACAACTTAGTGTCTAGTCTCTTGGGGTAGAGGATAACGGATAAGGGTTGTTTCTGGGCAAGACTAGAACATGGTAGAGGGTAGAGGTCTCTGCCTTGTTTTAATGTTTAAATAAAATACTTTAATTATGATTTAATGCATTAGTTTAAAGGAACCATAACAGTGTTCATTTTTAATGAAGCCAGAGTGGACATCTTTCAGTGTTTCATTCATTAGCTGAGTTAGGGCTTGTACACATTTACATTTTAGTCATTTAGCTTACAGGAGCAATTAAGGATAAGTGCCTTGCTCAAGAGCACATCGACAGATTGTTGCACATTGTTGGCTAAGGACTTCGAATCAGATACCTTTCAGTTTCTGGCCCAACGCTCTAACTGCTAGGCTACCTGTAAGATTAAGGAAGGGGAAGGAACTGTGAACTCTATGCTCCTACAGAGAAACAAGAGAACATGGTGTACTGCATTCTAATAATCCTGTATTTAAACACTCACTGTCTGTTTCCCCGCTATTCTTTTCTTCTTTTCCTTGGTGTATGAACTGACCCCATCCACAGGCTCAGGTGAGTGACTTTTATAGTGTTTTTGTACAGATCAATGTATTTCTTCTTGCCATGGGATGGATAATAGTGTGGGAGTAAATGTAATGAATGAGTTTTGCGCTAGCACAAACCTGTTCTATACTATTTCATCATATAGAAATGTGTTACAATACGTGCATTTTTGCTATGGGATGGATGTTGGTGTGACCGTGGGTGGCTAACAGTCTAGTGGTCTTTCACAAGGTGTATGAGGTGGTGCCCTGTCTCAGTGACTGTGGTCAGTACGTGTGGGTGGCTGAACCCTGGAGTGTCTGGAAGGTCAGCAACGTGGACCTGAAGGAGAACTGTGGAGAAGGAGTGCAGACCAGAAAAGTCAGGTATGGACGATCAGCTCTTATAGGTACAACAACCTATTTGACGTATTCATCTCAGCTCCTAGTGGAGTGAAGGACCGCGACAGTCTCTCCAACTAACCCTGTTCTGTGACGCTTTCTTATCTTCATTCACTCAAGGTGATTCCTGCCTTCTTCATCTCGCCTTCATCTCCACTACAAAAACCAATGATAATTGTATCAGTATTGCTAACCTATCGTCCTCTGTCCAGGTGTATGCAGAACACTATCGATGGGCCGTCGGACCCTGTGGAGGATTACCTGTGTGACCCAGAGGAGATGCCTCTAGGGGCCAGAGACCGCCAGCTGCCCTGCCCTGAGGACTGTGTCCTGTCTGACTGGGGGGCCTGGAGCCGCTGCTCACTGGTAAGGACAGATGCTGACTACCTTGTTGTTTTTGCACCTATTGTATCCCATTGCAATATTTCTGATATTTTGTGTTTTCTGGGTTTGGTTAGGTAGCAAAGAAAAGTCCATCTCAGTAGGTGGACCAATGCAGGACTATTCTAATCTGTTATATTCTAAGGCTGTGGTGCTGAACACACTCAAAGCAAGAGTAGACTGCTTAAAGGGTTAACTATTATCTGAAATGCCCAGAGGTATTATACTACTCACCATGGATCTCTGTCTCACACCTTAACATATAATAACTGGCCAATCATGCCTAGTCTCCACTTTCTATTTAACCTGTTTCTGCCATATTCCCATGGTCAGAAATTCAATTCACAGCTCTTGTCAGCAACTTTCACTTCGGGTTTGCACCAATTTACAGTTTTTTACAATCGCCAGGACCCATTTCTCAATACCTAGTTACATTTTTCAAATCTCTTCACACAGTTCTCCTAACCAACTTTCAGCATGGCACAGCAGTTCATTTCATATCTTAAATGCACTAAAACTACCAAAACACTTCATACATGTCTCAAATCAACTCATTTTTCCATAACACTAGCAAAGGTTGTTACCCAACAAGCACACTTTGTCACTCATAAAACAATGACCTAAACAACACTAACAACAGGTAGCATTACACAATGTTTTCTTTTGTAAAATGTCTTTACAAAACAAGAATGACACCTCTCTACTGTTTAGAATTCACTGCAGTATATGTTACAGGAATGAATCAGACATGATGCAATATGCTTCAATATGTTTTAGGTCATTTTTTGGTATTGAGTGATTCCAAGATACAAGAATTTGTATGTACACCATCTACCGATACAGATACAGTAGCAATGCTAGTCAACTATGTCTTCTGCATTTGGCCGCAGGTTCTCTTCCACATCATCTTACGTCATCTTGGGCAATACACCTAGGAAAGAATCTTTTGGCATGCCTGGTCCATCCCTGGCAATCTTCTGCAGATATGTCCAGGCATCCAGCATTCATTGCATCCAGGAGGGACATTTGATCAGGTGGTCATAAACCTTCCACCTCCATGAGGAAAATAATTCCTCTATGGGGTTGAGGAATGGAGAGTAAGGTGGGAGGAAAAGTGACACTATCCTGGGATGGGCTCCAAACCACTCTGTGACTGCACGGGAGTGGTGAGATGCCACATTGTCCCATACAATTACAAACGTTGTCCGATTTGGCCTCACTGCAACCCTTTCCTCACCTGGCACAACCCTTCCATAGAGGTCATCCAGGAATGAAATGAGACGCTCGGTGTTGTATGGCCCAACTAGTGGTTTGTGTAACAGCAATCCATCAGAGGATACTGCTGCACACATTGTGATGTTGGCACCTCTCTGGCCCGGGACATCCACTGTGGCTCTTTTCCCAATCACATTTCTTCCTCGCCGCCGTGTTTTGGCCAAGTTGAAACCAGCCTCATCCACAAAGATGAATATGTGGGGTGTTTGCCTGGCTTCAATCTCCATGACTCTCTAAAATAAATCCACAAGGCAACATAAGAGTTAGGCTATTACAGTAGTTTACATTATACCTAAAAACATGCCATTGTGTACCTCTGCCCTGTTTGGTTTGGTTCAAAACCAGTTGTGTATTTTATAGTCCTCTTACCTGGACATATTGGTTCCTGAGTTGCTTGACTCGTTCAGAGTTCCTCTCAAAGGGGACAGTGTACAACTACTTCATCCTGACTCGATGTTGTTTCAGGACTCTAGAAATAGTTGTTATGCTTACATTGTGAATATTTCCAAATGTAATGTTGTCTGCCAACACTCCGTCCTGAATCTCTGTGAGTTTATACCATTGTTTCTGATGACCATATTAACGATTACAGTTTCCTGCACAGCAGTGAGAATCCTACCTCTCTCGCCTGTGGGAGGTAACCATTTGGTCCTAAGCAGAAATACAAAAACAATTACACACAAGTGGGTTTGGAGGTTTTGCTCAATTTAGTTCTGTAATGTGCAGATCAGTCAGATGCCCTTGCAGAATGCACATCTTACCTGTTGTTTTGCCTGAAATTTCTCACAATAGATGCCACTGTTGAGCGTTGCAGATTTGGCTGCACTCTCAGATCAGCCTCTCTCATTGATAGACCATGATTTATTACATGATCACTTATAGTAGCCCTAATCTCATCTGAGACTACAGCTCTTGATCTTCCTCTCAGTCTTCTTCCACCACACATACGTACTCCTCTCCTCTCCCTCTCCCAGCCACTCTTCTTCCTCTGTCAGCCACTTCTCTATCTCTGGCTGGGTCCATGTTTACATTACAGTACAGCATTATTCCTAAAATGTCCCCTTTTGTATAGATGGTAATGAAATTGAAAGACTCACACCTGGGTAGGTGTTCAGCTACAATGGGAATCAGCTGTGGTTGGTCTAATTGTTTTGATTGTATTTCATTTTTTAGATTTGGAATATATTTCAATACGGTATTACTGTAGAAATGTAGCAAATTGCTGTCTTATTCAATTTTGTGTTATGTTAGGTTTTGAACTTAAGTTTGACAGTTTTGAAAAGAGTATGTAAACATGTGCAAATTGGCCTGTAGGTACATAGAGTTTTGGTGTTGGTTGTGTCTGAGTGAGAAAAGAATTCATGAAATTTGAAAGATGTAGTCATTGAATGCATTTTGTGCCAAAGCAATGAAAAATGATCCACAGTTTAGCCCACATAGACTGCTGTTGTGCTCACTGTGAAGAGTTTTGAAAAAGTGACCTAAGTATTGAGAAATGGGTCTTAGTGATTGTAAAAAAATAATTGTAAGCGATGGCCATTTGGTAAGTGTGATTCTCCTGTTGGGCTCTCACCAGTTTAGAATGATGTCATTTGGTAAGTGTGATTCTCCTATTGGGCTCTCACCAGTTTAGAATGATGTCATTTGGTAAGGGTGATTCTCCTGTTGGGCTCTCACCAGTTTAGAATGATGTCATTTGGTAAGTGTGATTCTCCTGTTGGGTTCTCACCAGTTTAGAATGATGTCATTTGGTAAGTGTGATTCTCCTATTGGGCTCTCACCAGTTTAGAATGATGTCATTTGGTAAGGGTGATTCTCCTGTTGGGCTCTCACCAGTTTAGAATGATGTCATTTGGTAAGTGTGATTCTCCTGTTGGGTTCTCACCAGTTTAGAATGATGCCATTTGGTAAGTGTGATTCTCCTTTTGGGCTCTCACCAGTTTAGAATGATGTCATTTGGTAAGTGTGATTCTCCTATTGGGCTCTCACCAGTTTAGAATGATGTCATTTGGTAAGGGTGATTCTCCTGTTGGGCTCTCACCAGTTTAGAATGATGTCATTTGGTAAGTGTGATTCTCCTTTTGGGCTCTCACCAGTTTAGAATGATGTCATTTGGTAAGTGTGATTCTCCAGCAAGGCTCTTACCCATTTAGGTGATGTCCATTTGGTATGTGTTATGTTCCTACTGGGCTCTCACCAATTTAGTGTGGTGCTCCGGCAAGGCTTACACCAATTTTTGTGATGGCTATTCAGTATGTGTTATTCTCTGGTGGGAGAATAGCTAGGATTTTTCCTTAGAAATTAATGGAGGGAAAGAGAGAAGGTGGGATGATTTTCAGCAGGGAAGATGATCTCATGCAGCTCTAAATAGCATGCTGTGACCAAGGTATTATTGGAAAATCTCTGGTGGAAGGAGGGGACCACTGTGTGTGTGTGCGTGTCTGTGTGTGTGTGTGTGTGTGTGTGGGGAGAGTGTTGTGGAAACGTGTGTCTGTGAAACGTGCGTGAAAGTGTGAGCGTGTGTGTGTGTGCCTGTGGTGAACCTCTAGTGGAAGAGGGTCAACCGTGTGACGTGCCCTGCCATTGCCCTTCCCAGGCACTCTGCCACGGCTCTGTTGGGAAAGTTAATGACCTTGGATATGGAATATGTGGCTGTATAAGCAGGGGAAGACAGCACTCCAAATAGAAATGGTCTGAAAACACCTGAATAGACCAATTTATCTTGTAGGGGTTGGTTGGGGAAAATAGACAGAGGTGGAAATAGACAGAGGGTAATGTAGGGGAAAATATATATTCATGGAAAACCTTTTTCAATTTGCTGATCGGAAAGTGGTAAATTCACTTTTACAGGGTTTCATATTTGGTTCGCATTAAACGTCAAACTGAAAGTGGATTTCCTGACTTGCTTTAGGTCTAGGCCAGGTTATTGTAAAAGCATTTTGTGACTACAACTGATGTAGAAAGGGCTTTATAAATGAATCTGTTTGATTGATTGATTGATTGATTGATTGATTGATTGATTGACTTCTTCTCTGATTTAAGCCATGCAACAAAATCAGCACTCGGGAGAGGACAGCATACCCCATTCGTCAACCTGGAGAGGGAAAGCTGTGCCCCAACACCACAGAGACAGAGCCCTGCAGCCTCAACAGCAACTGCTATCACTACTCCTATAACATCACCGGTAAGGCAAATATCAGCCTGGGTTACTGCATGCGATGGATGGTACCAGAGCCATATATCATTATGGAAATATATGGCTCTGGATGGTAAATACAGTAATGAATGTGATCTTACATCAAGTATATTTAGACCACATGGCATTTGATATTAATTAAGTGCACTCCAGAGGAAAAGGGGTTGGGAGGTAGGGCAGTCTCCTTTTTCACCTCACGTTTCTTATGCTATTTTGTTTTTCACGCAGATTGGAGCACCTGTCAGCTGAGTGAGAGAGCTGTGTGTGGTAGTGGCATGAAGACACGCATGCTGGACTGTGTACGAAGTGACGGCAAGTCTGTCGACCTCAAGTTCTGTGAAGAGGTCTGTGTTCTTCTCTTTCCATTCCAAAGCTCATTAGTCATAAATGAGAGTGATTCTTCTGTCGTCAGAGTCCAGACAGGTTGCTGTTGGTGTGTTGCCTTGGCTAGGAAGAAGAATAATCTCTCATTCTCCACAAATGGCCAAATAAAGTACTTTTCTCTTTGTTTTCTTGTCTCATTTAGCTGGGACTGGACAGGAAGTGGCAGATGAACGCTTCCTGTGTGGTGGAGTGTCCCATCAACTGCCAGCTATCTGATTGGTCCCCCTGGTCCGAGTGCACACAAATCTGTGGACTAGTAGGTACGTCACCATCTCCTTAACCCACTCTTTGTGATAAAAATATGATTCCGTGTTAGAATGCTGGGAATGCGTTCAAGGCTAATCACATCCAATTCTGAAGGTATAGCCACAAATCAAAGAGGTAACAGAGAACTGATTAAGTGGTCCATTCACCTGTCTGTTCCACCTATCTATTTTATATCGATCCATGGATAGTGGGTAGTCTGTGACTAGAAGTCATTTGACTAATTATCCATCCATCCACATTATAAACTGGGTGGTTCGAGCCCTGAATGCTGATTGGCTGAACGCCACGGGTATGACAAAGCATTTCTTTTGACTGCACTAATTACGTTGGTAACCAGTTTATAATAGCAATAAGACACCTCAGAGTTTTGTGGTACAGTTGAAGTCGGAAGTTTACATACACTTAGGTTGGAGACATTAAAACTCATTTTTCAACCACTCCACACATTGACCTAAGACAGAGAATGTTTACTAGGATTAAATGTCAGGAATTGTGAAAAACTGAGTTTAAATGTATTTGGCTAAGGTGTATGTAAACTTCCCACTTCAACTGTTTATGGCCAATATACCACGTCTAAGGGCTGTATCCAGAACTCTGCGTTGCATCATGTGTAATAACAGCCCTTAGCCGTGGTATATTGGCCATATACCACACCTCCTCTGGCCTTATTGCTTAATTATAGCCCAGTATATCGTAGTATAGGGTGTGGATATGCAGGAATGGTGGGTAGTCTGTGGATCATTCCTTATTACTCATAGCGCTGCAAGTTCACAAAGCTACTGATCAACAGCACACACAGCTTAGAAACAGCCTCTCCTCCGAGGTAATGGCTGAAACGAGAAGCATTTTATGATGTGAGAGAGAAACAATTGTGAGCCTTAAACCAACTGAGAGTAATGAGGGGGGGGGGGGGGGGGGGAGAGGGAGGGTTGATGATGTCCTGATGTGTAATCCTATAGGATCAGAGGATTGATTGGCGGTCCATTAAGCCTGTGTGCTCTGGGCCTAAGGGACCACTCTGCCACTCCAGGAGTCCTGCAGAGCACTGGCCAGTGTCATAGTTGGCCAGAGAGCAAATCCAGGCAGAGATATGAAACCAATACAGGCTATAGCTATTGTGGTAGCAATTAATCTGTCCCCAGGCAATGTGAGGATTTGCCACAGGATAGAGTAGCAGCAGGTGAGCCACAGGAAGAGGAGAGGAAGAGAACAGCTTCTCACACTCACTACTTTTCTTCCTGGAGTTGATTTTTTATCTAAATGTCGGATGGCAGGACACAATTACGTTGAGTAGCTAATATCTGTTCCTGAGCCAGGTTATAGTTTTATTTCTAAATTAAATGGAGACACCAAGAAGCACCAATGTGTCGTATCAATCATTGCAATGTAAACACAAACACAGGTAGTCCTGCGCGTGCACACACGCAGACACACACCAGACCTGTGTTAAAATACAATTTTGGTCATTTCAATTACTTTCGAAGACTTTTAGATATATTATATTATTCACTGGAAGGTATTTGGAAATATACTTGGAAATCATTTGACAATACTTTCAAATACTTCCAATAGAGGTAGTTGATTGCGGCCAAATTATTTGAAAATACTCAAAGAAAAATAAGTATTTCATAATAAATACTAATCCTCCAATGTATTTGAACCCAGGTCTTTCACACACACACACACACACACACACACACACACACACACACACACACACACACACACACACACACACACACACACACACACACACACACACACACACACACACACACACACACACGCGCGCGCGCGCGTTTCCTGGGGCATATCAGACCTGTGTGCATAGATAATGTGTGTTCCTCGGCAAAACACTGATAGCGACAGCTGGCACTAGCTTCCCCTTTGACCAGCGGCCCACCCAGTCACACACTGCTCCTCATCCCAAAACTCACCGCTGCCATACACCACCTGTTGAGTGACTAGGTGAGTAGAGAGACAGCACCGGAGAGCACAGAATCAGAATCCCATTGGAGAATAATAGTTACCTTAGGTGTACGCAATAGTGAACCTCCCCTTGAGTGAACCACCTTAAAAAAAGCACAGGTGAGAATCTCAGGAAAACCCTGACTGCTGATTAAAAATAGCTTTGAAGGAAGGAAAGAACCTCTAAGGGGACAGCACATCCCCTCTCTATGGTGGCACGCATCATGGTGTGTTCACTAGAAGATGAATTGTCGGCTGTGTGAGACTAGAGACTAGCTGCAGGCTACACCAAGCCTGGGGGACTCTGTTCTAGTTGTGTTCAACATTAAGGAGCAGTATATGCCTCCCAGGCCCTGTGCGTGTGCAGTCAGCCTTAGAGAAAATAACACTGACACATGGAGATATCAATTACTTCTACAGCATACAACAGAGACGGAAAGTGGCAAATGTATTTTAAGGAACGGGAACTTTATTTGATGTAGCATCAACTGAATTTGCATCATGAACAAAATAAAGACAGGGAGTGGAGGTAGGAGTATAGTAGAGGACTGGTCATCCATCTGAACCTGGTTCCTCTCTAGTGGAGCTAGGAGTATAGTAGAGGACTGGTCACCCATCTGAACCTGGTTCCTCTCTAGTGGAGCTAGGAGTACAGTAGAGGACTGGTCACCCATCTGAACCTGGTTCCTCTCTAGTGGAGCTAGGAGTATAGTAGAGGACTGGTCATCCATCTGAACCTGGTTCCTCTCTAGTGGGGGTAGGAGTATAGTAGAGGACTGGTCACCCATCTGAACCTGGTTCCTCTCTAGTGGAGCTAGGAGTATAGTAGAGGACTGGTCACCCATCTGAACCTGGTTCCTCTCTAGTGGAGCTAGGAGTATAGTAGAGGACTGGTCACCCATCTGAACCTGGTTCCTCTCTAGTGGAGCTAGGAGTATAGTAGAGGACTGGTCACCCATCTGAACCTGGTTCCTCTCTAGTGGAGGTAGGAGTATAGTAGAGGACTGGTCATCCCTCTGAACCTGGTTCCTCTCTAGTGGAGGTAGGAGTATAGTAGAGGACTGGTCACCCATCTGAACCTGGTTCCTCTCTAGTGGAGCTAGGAGTATAGTAGAGGACTGGTCAACCCTCTGAACCTGGTTCCTCTCTAGTGGAGGTAGGAGTATAGTAGAGGACTGGTCACCCATCTGAACCTGGTTCCTCTCTAGTGGAGCTAGGAGTATAGTAGAGGACTGGTCATCCCTCTGAACCTGGTTCCTCTCTAGTGGAGGTAGGAGTATAGTAGAGGACTGGTCACCCATCTGAACCTGGTTCCTCTCTAGTGGAGCTAGGAGTATAGTAGAGGACTGGTCAACCCTCTGAACCTGGTTCCTCTCTAGCTTTCTTCCAAGGTTCCTTTTTTCCGGGGAGTTTTTGCTGACCAGTGTGATTCGTCTTTTTTATTCTTTGCCTCTTTGGGTTTCCGGCTGGGTATCTATAAAGCACTTTGTTGCATCTGCTGACGTAAAGAGGGCTTTATGAAATTAAATTGAATTTCATGAAGTGATTTGAGTTAGGAGGGGAGTCATTGTGACTGTGAAGGAAATACTGTGCATGGGACATTTGGCCTTTAAGAGTTAAGTACCCGGTTAGAATGAATGGTCCTGTCGGCAAGCACTGTGGTTGATGGTCCTAGGCCAGGTTTGTGGATGGATGAGACAATTATCTTTTTTGTTATTGTCACAATTATCTTCGTCTTCTGACGATAATGCGAAATCGTCATCAGAAAAGGTAGAAATGGACCAAAACGCAGCAGGTACGTGAATGCTCATCTTGATTTTTAATTACTCTCAAAAATGAACATACAAAATAACAAAACACGAAAAACGAACACTCGACAAATAAACAGTCTGGTAAGGCACAAGGCTATACACAGAATAATCACCCACAAATCACACACACAAACACACCCTAATATATGGGACTCTCAATCAAAGGCAGATAGACAACACCTGCCTTCAACTGAGAGTCCCAACCCCAATTAACCAAACATAGAAACACACACACCAGACTAACCATAGAATACAACCACATAGACCATCAACCAAAAACCCAGAAATACTAAATCAAACACCCTTTACACAAACACACCACCCCGAACCACATAAAACAAATACCCTCTGCCACGTCCTGACCAAACTACAAAAACAATTAACCTTATACTGGCCAGGAAGTGACAGTTATTCAATTTCCATAGTGCTCATAGTTTACAGGAACTAGTTTATTTTCTGTGGTGGTTTTTGAAGTGGTATGCATTACTGAACGTGAATGTATTGTGTCATTTTGGGATAGCTCCATTTTAAGTATGCGGTAGGCAGAAATGCAAAACCCCATACGTTTCCCATGCTAATTGAGTTACATCATGTCTATCCCCCGGGCCCCTCACTTAACATGCAGGGTGCATTTTTGGTAGAAGGAGCAATCCTTCCTGTCCCCCTTACCCCTTCCCCTGACATTACACAGTCTCTTCAATTCCATTTTTAAACAACAGAACAGTATGAATATTCAGAATGACTACGGGCGTCGGAAAAACTTTCTTAAATGCACCACAAGATTAAATCATTTGAAGAGGGACTTGCAGAACTTGGAGGGAGAGGGAGAGGGAGAGGGAGAGAGAGGGGAGAGAGGGGGAGAGAGAGAGGGGGAGAGAGAGAGAGAGTTATTAAGTTACATGAGATAATGGTGTAATGTGATAGTGATCTTTTACAGTGAAGCCCCTAAGAAGAGCCTCAGATCATTGGGATGGAACTGGATATGAGTCCTATGCATGATAGAGTATTTCTGGGGCTGTCTATGATTTTGTTACCACAAGACCCTATTCTCTACTTAAAGAACTTAAAAGACTCCCAATCTTTAATGATGTTACAAGGCTGTATTCAGTCATGACTGGTTGGGGACCACATTTCTGGGATTTGTTTTTATATGTTGAGAAAATATATATATATATTCCAGCACAATAAGAACACATGCTTATTTGAAATGCCGTGGATTGTATTTCTGTTTCAGCCTCTATACATCATTTTGTTGACTATCCCAAAAAAAACAAAGACCTAATTCGATTTGGACAGGGCCTTGGACACTCGATCATCCACTTGACAGACAGAAGTGTGAAATAACTAAAATGACTAACAGCACACCCGTAAATTCACTCAGAGTGCAGAATAACTGATGAATTTACGAATGCGCAACACCCGTTGAATATGAACGGTGTCATTAAACGTTGGCAAAATGTTGTAATTAAATTGTTTCCAGCAGCACTAATGCTCTAGACAGCATGATATCAGCCTAACCTGCTCTGCTAGGGTGAGTAAAATGGTCAGAGTGAGTTGTCCTCTCATTTGTTTCTAGAAGTAGCTAGCAAGCTAGCCAACATTAGCCAGTTAGCCTGGGTGCTTGCCTGTCGCTGCCGGAGTGTCCAGTGTGCGCTCCGAGAGCAAAACAATCTGACAACGCTCTCAATTTACGAACAAACCCAAAGTGCACTTTGACAAACTGGAGGCAGTTTATAAATGCACACTTTGTGGGGAAAAATCCATCATTAACACTTTCCTCTCTCCTCCTCAGGGAAGCTGTGGCGCAGGAGAACGGTGCTCCAGCTGCCCCAGGGTGATGGACGACCCTGCCCCCCTCAGAGGGAACAGTGGAAGCCTTGCCCCGTCAGACCCTGCTACCACTGGAGATACAGTTCCTGGTCTGAATGCAAGTCTGAGGTGAGGTGTTTTCTCTCTCTGTCTCTCTGTCTCTCTGTCTCTCTGTGTGTGTGTGTTTTGTGGTCAGAGGTGAGACCATTCAAAACCACAACCTCCATCATATACTCCTGTCTATCCTGTACTGTAATGATATATTGGTAAAAGCAATTCCCAAATGAACATGTTTCTCTATCTTTTAGTGTATATGTGGTATTATCCATCAGTGGTCTTACATCCCATGAAGACTCTTCTGTTTCTCTATGCCTGTCATTTACCTCCATGTTATTTCATCGTCATCCACAGATTCCCCTTTCTGTCATCCATAATTTTTCTTCAGAAATAACGAAAAATAATATGTTCACCCCATACCCAATATAAAATAATATGTTTACCCCATACCCAATATAAAATAATATGTTTACCCCATACCCAATATAAAATAATATGTTTACCCCATACCCAATATAAAATAATATGTTTACCCCATACCCAATATAAAATAATATGTTCACCCCATACCCAATATAAAATAATATGTTCACCCCATACCCAATATAAAATAATATGTTCACCCCATACCCAATATAAAATAATATGTTCACCCCATACCCAATATAAAATAATGTGTTTACCCCATACCCAATATAAAAGAATATGTTTACCCCATACCCAATATAAAAGAATATGTTTACCCCATACCCAATATAAAATAATATGTTCACCCCATACCCAATATAAAATAATATGTTCACCCCATACCCAAAATAAAAGAATATGTTCACCCCATACCCAATATAAAATAATATGTTCACCCCATACCCAATATAAAAGAATATGTTCACCCCATACCCAATATAAAAGAATATGTTTACCCCATACCAATATAAAAGAATATGTTTACCCCATACCCAATATAAAATAATATGTTTACCCCATACCCAATATAAAATAATATGTTCACCCCATACCCAATATAAAATAATATGTTTACCCCATACCCAATATAAAATAATATGTTCACCCCATACCCAATATAAAATAATATGTTCACCCCATACCCAATATAAAATAATATGTTTACCCCATACCCAATATAAAATAATATGTTCACCCCATACCCAATATAAAATAATATGTTCACCCCATACCCAATATAAAATAATATGTTTACCCCATACCCAATATGAAATAATATGTTCACCCCATACCCAATATAAAATAATATGTTTACCCCATACCCAATATAAAATAATATGTTTACCCCATACCCAATATAAAATAATATGTTCACCCCATACCCAATATAAAATAATATGTTTACCCCATACCCAATATAAAATAATATGTTCACCCCATACCCAATATAAAATAATATGTTTACCCCATACCCAATATAAAAGAATATGTTTACCCCATACCCAATATAAAATAATATGTTTACCCCATACCCAATATAAAATAATATGTTTACCCCATACCCAATATAAAATAATATGTTTACCCCATACCCAATATAAAATAATATGTTTACCCCATACCCAATATAAAATAATATGTTCACCCCATACCCAATATAAAATAATATGTTCACCCCATACCCAATATAAAATAATATGTTCACCCCATACCCAATATAAAATAATATGTTCACCCCATACCCAATATAAAATAATATGTTTACCCCATACCCAATATAAAATAATATGTTTACCTCATACCCAATATAAAATAATATGTTCACCCCATACCCAATATAAAATAATATGTTTACCCCATACCCAATATAAAATAATATGTTCACCCCATACCCAATATAAAATAATATGTTCACCCCATACCCAATATAAAATAATATGTTCAACCCATACCCAATATAAAATAATATGTTTACCCCATACCCAATATAAAATAATATGTTTACCCCATACCCAATATAAAATAATATGTTTACCCCATACCCAATATAAAATAATATGTTCTCCCCATACCCAATATAAAATAATATGTTCACCCCATACCCAATATAAAATAATATGTTTACCCCATACCCAATATAAAATAATATGTTCACCCCATACCCAATATAAAATAATGTGTTTACCCCATACCCAATATAAAATAATATGTTTACCCCATACCCAATATAAAATAATATGTTCACCCCATACCCAATATAAAATAATATGTTCACCCCATACCCAATATAAAATAATATGTTCACCCCATACCCAATATAAAATAATATTTTTACCCCATACCCAATATAAAATAATATGTTCACCCCATACCCAATATAAAATAATATGTTTACCCCATACCCAATATAAAATAATATGTTCACCCCATACCCAATATGAAATAATATGTTTACCCCATACCCAATATGAAATAATATGTTTACCCCATACCCAATATAAAATAATATGTTCACCCCATACCCAATATAAAATAATATGTTTACCCCATACCCAATATAAAATAATGTGTTTACCCCATACCCAATATAAAATAATGTGTTTACCCCATACCTAATACTCTCTTCTTGTCATCCGTCAGACACATTCAGCCCAATAGGAGGCTTGATTAAAAACAGGAAGTCTTTGACAAGGCCATGGTTCTCTCTCTTTCTCTCTCTCTCTCTCTCTCTCTCTCTCTCTCTCTCTCTCTCTCTCTCTCTCTCTCTCTCTCTCTCTCTCTCTCAGCATCTATATTTTTGACAGACAGGCACTGTATTCTATTGCAGAGTAATGGAATATTGACTCTCCTTTGGTCTGAGCTGTTTTCACCTCCTGCTGGAGTTCCTGACAGTAGTTCATCAGCAGCCTACAGCACAATCCTAGAATAGCTGTTATTTCTGACAAACCAAAGATGGGGGCTCCCGAGTGGTGCGGTGGTCTAAGACACTTACTGCATCTCAGTGCAAGAGGCGTCACTGCAGTACCTGGTTCAGATCCAGGCTGCATCATGTCCGGCTGTGATTGGGAGTCCCATGGGGCGGCTCACAATTGGCCCAGCGTTGTCTGGGTTTGGCCAGGGTAGGCCGTCATTGTAAATAAGAATTTGTTGTTGATAACTGACTTGCCTAGTTAAATAAAGGTAAAAATAAAGAAGATCCATGTCATGGCCTTGAGAGAGTTGGATGTTGTCTACACAGCAGACCAGCTCTGTGTGAATGTAAGGGAGGTGGTTCAGTGAACCTAGCTCACGTCGTGGGTAACCTTGCCTGAGACCTGAAGACTTTTGTTAACTTCCCAAGCTAATGCCACAGTATTGTGGCACAAACCAAGTCAATACGCACAATGGCAATCTGTGACACACAATGAAATGTCTATGGAGGTGTATTTTAACCTGTGTTTTCTCTCTATGTTTATCGTCCAGGGTGCGAGGTGCGGAGAGGGGCTGCGGTTCCGTAACATGTCCTGCTTTGTGTCGGACGGGTCTGGCCAGGGAGAGGGCAGTCTGGTGGATGATGAGCTGTGTGGAAACCTGGAGCCCTCGGTAGACGGCGACAAACAGATCACCCTGGAAGAACCCTGCACCTCACCCTGTCCAGGTAATTAGCTTACCTTGGCCTGTAATGACTGGGGATCCAGAGTCCTGGACAATGGACCCGGTCCCTAGATAAGAGGGCGATAAGGACCAGGAAAAACGCCTGACCCTATGATCAGTAAAGATTCACCTCAGAGCATCCATCTAATCTACTATGTAGCTAGTTCAACAAAGCAGTACAGTTACAATGTGTAGCTCTATCTGGTCGAGGAAGCCCCTTGTCATTCGATGTTCTATAACTACGCAGAGACATTTTGCTGTGCCTTTTAGGCTGAGCTGAGTTCACTACTGCCATTAAATCACATTTATGTGGTCCTAGCTGTGTTATATGCTATTCCAGCTCTCTCATAACATCTCTTAGGAGCAGTATCCTGCTGACACTGACAGTAAGCACTAATGACTGGATGGTTAGATAATCAGAGGCTGGTGCTAGAGAGGACTCCAATGCCTGCTACGGTGCGTCCTTCTCTGTTCATAGTGATGTTGACTGACATTGTAGGGAATCCAGTGAGGTTTCTAAGATCTGTTTATGTGATTACATGATTTCTTTATCTACAATGACATGAAAGTGGCGATAACACTTTCTCTTCTGAGTAAAAACCTTTCAATGTCATACATTTCAGAGAGTTGTTAGGGAAAAAAGTGCATCTGAAAACGACTAGTGTGAACGTTATTTTTACAGTACGTATTTCCTTTTTTGCCAGTGTCTGTGAATGACAGATCCAACATCCCATTTTGCCAGTGCCTGTGAATGACAGATCCAACATCCCATTTTGCCAGTGCCTGTGAATGACAGATCCAAAATCCTGTTTTGACAGGTCCTGTGTAGCAGAAGTAGAGAGTTGTGACAAGCTCACACAGCAGAAAATTGTGTGTGGTGTGTTTGGGCTGTGTGTGCGTGTGTGTGTGCATGTGTGTATTTCTACTTTGCACTTTCTTCCACCACAAATCTACCATTCCAGTGTTTTACTTGCTATATTGTATTTACTTCGCCACCAAGGCCTTTTTTGCCTTTATCTCCCTTATCTCACCTCATTTGCTCACATTGTATATAGACTTATTTTTCTACTGTATTATTGACTGTATGTTTGTTTTACTCCATGTGTAACTCTGTGTTGTTGTATGTGTCGAACTGCTTTGCTTTATCTTGGCCGGGTCGTAATTGTAAATGAGAACTTGTTCTCAACTTGCCTACCTGGTTAAATAAAGGTGAAATAAAAAAAATATTAAATTGTGGACACGTGTGTAGTCGTAGTCCATAGCTCTAATCTCCCGTGGTTTAGCTCAGGCAGTCAGGACAGAGGGGGCAGGTGCTTAATCCAAGTGTCCACTCTCTCGCCACATGAAACCCCACCAGACAGCACCTCTCTTCCCCTCCTCTGCGTATCACTGCCCTGCCTCGCGTGCCTGATCATAGCCCAGTCCATGACCCCACCATGCCTGATGCCTGACACACAGAGGGCAGACAGAGGAATGTGCACGTACTCTGATAATCATAAGGCGGATTAGGTCTCTTTGGAATTGAAGGCTTTATAATTAATTAATATTTAGTCGTGTGCTCACTTCCTCCATGCCACTACAATGGCATGAATAAATGACTGACCTGTTTTAATGGGAAATGGCCTGTTTTCTGAGAACAACCTGATCCATGTTAGAATAGAGGATAATAAAAAATTAGATCTGGCTCTGTTGGGGAAATATTTGAGGAGAGGTTTAATTTTTAAAAGTTGATATTCTTAACTTTACCAGGGATAGGGTTTAAACCAAAAAAAAAATATGAATTCTCTGAAGAAGTCTAAGAATTCTGCCAAGTGACAATCAGTGTGGACATAGGATGACATCTAAACCAAATAAAAGTAATATTCAAGTTTCCTATTATAATGATGTAGTGCCGGGGTCAGGGATTTTGTGATATGACCAGGATAAACTCCGGAGCCATTGTCAGGTTACATGGGTAACAGTAACATCTCATATAGTTCTGTAAGTTCTCAACTGTGTACAGCTAAATGTGTTGTAAATTGTGTACTGTGTGGTTCTGTTCAGGTGACTGCTACCTGACTGACTGGACAGTGTGGAGCCCGTGTCAGCTGAGCTGTGTCAGTGGAGATGACCTGGGGTTCGGCTCAGTGCAGGTCAGATCCAGAGCTGTGCTGGCCCAGGAGCCAGAGAACCTACTGCAGTGTCCAGAACAGGAGTGGGAGGCCCGGCCCTGCACTGGTCAGTCTACGCGCACACACACACACACACACACACACACACACACACACACACACACACACACACACACACACACACACACACACACACACACACACACACACACACACACATTCAAAAATACACACTTGCATTTGTTCCTTTATGATATTATATGAGCTATTTGTAGTCTGTACTGATCCATATCTCTCCTCCCACTACAGAGGGCCAGTGTTATGAGTAGTCTGTACTGATCCATATCTCTCCTTTCACTACAGAAGGCCAGTGTTATGAGTAGTCTGTACTGATCCATATCTCTCCTCCCACTACAGAGGGCCAGTGTTATGAGTAGTCTGTACTGATCCATATCTCTCCTCCCAGTACAGAGGGCCAGTGTTATGAGTAGTCTGTACTGATCCATATCTCTCTCCCACTACAGAAGGCCAGTGTTATGAGTAGTCTGCACTGATCCATATCTCTCCTCCCACTACAGAGGGCCAGTGTTATGAGTAGTCTGTACTGATCCATATCTCTCCTCCCACTACAGAGGGCCAGTGTTATGAGTAGTCTGTACTGATCCATATCTCTCCTCCCACTACAGAGGGCCAGTGTTATGAGTAGTCTGTACTGATCCATATCTCTCCTCCCAGTACAGAGGGCCAGTGTTATGAGTAGTCTGTACTGATCCATATCTCTCCTCCCACTACAGAAGGCCAGTGTTATGAGTAGTCTGTACTGATCCATATCTCTCCTCCCACTACAGAGGGCCAGTGTTATGAGTAGTCTGTACTGATCCATATCTCTCCTCCCACTACAGAGGGCCAGTGTTATGAGTAGTCTGTACTGATCCATATCTCTCCTCCCACTACAGAGGGCCAGTGTTATGAGTAGTCTGTACTGATCCATATCTCTCCTCCCACTACAGAGGGCCAGTGTTATGAGTAGTCTGTACTGATCCATATCTCTCCTCCCACTACAGAGGGCCAGTGTTATGAGTAGTCTGTACTGATCCATATCTCTCCTCCCACTACAGAGGGCCAGTGTTATGAGTACAAGTGGATGACAGGAGCGTGGAGGAGCTCCTCTCGACTGGTCTGGTGTCAGAGATCTGATGGATTAAATGTCACAGGTATGTGTGTGTGTGTGTGTGTGTGTGTGTGTGTGTGTGTGTGTGTGTGTGTGTGTGTGTGTGTGTGTGTGTGTGTGTGTGTGTGTGTGTGTGTGTGTGTGTGTGTGTGTGTGTGTGTGTGTGTGTGTGTGTGTGTGGGGATAGTAAAATAATAAATATTTGGACCAGTGAAAACATTTTGCTGGTCCCCATAAGGAAAAAGTATATTTTAGGTTTAGGGGTTAGGTTTGGGGATAGGGTTAGGGTTTTGGAGTTAAGGTTAGAGTTAGGGGTTAGGGTTAGTACTAGGTTTTGGGTTAGGGGTTAAAGACAATAGGATTTTGAATGGGAATCAATTGTTTGGTCCCCACAAGGATAGTAAAGCAAACGTGTGTGTGTGTGTGTGAGTGTGTGTGTGCTGCTTATACCCCACCCTCTGTCAGAATGCAACCACCAACACTCCTTATTTTAATTAAACTAATCCCTTTATATATTTGCCTACTTCATATGCCAGTGAATTAGAAGTCACTAAACCCTTCTCTAAGGACGAATATTGAGTGGTATCCTACTGTAGCAAAATATTTCAGTCGCTGACTCTCGATTTAGTAGCTACATTATAATAACTTTAACTGCCTGAATGTGTGCGATGTGAATAAGCTCAATAGCTCCAATGAATAGTACAATGCAGTTCTGCTGCAGTCAGCCGCCCAGCTCTCTCCAGGTCAGGTGCCTCTGTGGCTGATGATAATGAGGTGGATACGAGGTGGATACGGTCATTTAAAACACTGTTTCTGCCCGTCAGAGCGAGTGGCGTTTGTTCGTTCGAAGAAGAGAGAGAATGCTTTCCGAGCACTTCCTGACTGCTTGTCACTGTGGAGCCGAGGCCGCGTGTGTGTGTGTATGCTTTCCTGTGTGTATGCGGGTGTGCCATCGAGTGTGCGTGTGCATGTGTTAGTGTGTGTGTAGGTGAGGAGGATTTAATCCTCGACAATGACACATTTAAAATCTGCTGGCCGTCACACGTCAGCTTTAGGTCTGTGACTGCTACCTCTGCCTCGGTGGTGCTCAGAGCTCAGAGGTTCTAGGTGAAGAGTTACAGTGTGTGTGTCTTATTCAGCAATGAATCCTCTGAGGAATGAATAACCAGCGATGAATCATCTGAGGAATGAATAACCAGCGATGAATCCTTTGAGGAATGAATAACCAGTGATGAATAATCTGAGGAATGAATAACCAGTGATGAATCATCTGAGGAATGAATAACCAGCAATGAATCCTCTGAGGAATTAATAACCAGCGATGAATCCTCTGATGAATGAATAACCAGCAATGAATCATCTGAGGAATTAATAACCAGCGATGAATCCTCTGAGGAATGAATAACCAGCGATGAATCCTCTGATGAATGAATAACCAGCAATGAATCATCTGAGGAATGAATAACAGCGATGAATCATCTAAGGAATGAATAACCAGCGATGAATCCTCTGAGGAATGAATAACCAGATATGAATCCTCTGAGGAATGAATAACCAGCGATGAATCCTTTGAGGAATGAATAACCAGCGATGAATCCTTTGAGGAATGAATAACCAGCCAGCATCCTCTGAGGAATGAATAACCAGCCATGAATCCTCTGAGGAATGAATAACCAGCGATGAATCCTCTGATGAATGAATAACCAGCAATGAATCATCTGAGGAATGAATAACCAGCGATGAATCATCTGAGGAATAAATAACCAGCAATGAATCCTCTGAGGAATGAATAACCAGCGATGAATCCTCTGATGAATGAATAACCAGCAATGAATCCTCTGATGAATGAATAACCAGCAATGAATCATCTGATGAATGAATAACCAGCAATGAATCATCTGAGGAATGACTAACCAGCGATGAATCATCTGAGGAATAAATAACCAGCAATGAATCCTCTGAGGAATGAATAACCAGCGATGAATCCTCTGATGAATGAATAACCAGCAATGAATCATCTGAGGAATGAATAACAGCGATGAATCATCTAAGGAATGAATAACCAGCGATGAATCCTCTGAGGAATGAATAACCAGATATGAATCCTCTGAGGAATGAATAACCAGCGATGAATCCTTTGAGGAATGAATAACCAGCGATGAATCCTTTGAGGAATGAATAACCAGCCAGAATCCTCTGAGGAATGAATAACCAGCCAGAATCCTCTGAGGAATGAATAACCAGCCATGAATCCTCTGAGGAATGAATAACCAGCGATGAATCCTCTGATGAATGAATAACCAGCAATGAATCATCTGAGGAATGAATAACCAGCGATGAATCATCTGAGGAATAAATAACCAGCAATGAATCCTCTGAGGAATGAATAACCAGCGATGAATCATCTGAGGAATGAATAACCAGCAATGAATCATCTGAGGAATGAATAACCAGCGATGAATCCTCTGATGAATGAATAACCAGCAATGAATCATCTGAGGAATGAATAACCAGCGATGAATCATCTGAGGAATAAATAACCAGCAATGAATCTTCTGAGGAATGAATAACCAGCGATGAATCATCTGAGGAATGAATAACCAGCAATGAATCATCTGAGGAATGAATAACCAGCAGTGAATCATCTGAGGAATGAATAACCAGCGATGAATCATCTGAGGAATGAATAACCAGCGATGAATCATCTGAGGAATGAATAACCAGCCATGAATTCTCTGAGGAATGAATAACCAGTGATGAATAATCTGAGGAATGAATAACCAGCGATGAATCATCTGAGGAATGAATAACCAGCAATGAATCCTCTGAGGAATGAATAACCAGCGATGAATCCTCTGAGGAATGAATAACCAGCGATGAATCCTCTGATGAATGAATAACCAGCAATGAATCATCTGAGGAATGAATAACCAGCGATGAATCATCTGAGGAATGAATAACCAGCAATGAATCCTCTGAGGAATGAATAACCAGCGATGAATCCTCTGAGGAATGAATAACCAGCAATGAATCATCTGAGGAATGAATAACCAGCAATGAATCATCTGAGGAATGAATAACCAGCGATGAATCATCTGAGGAATGAATAACCAGCGATGAATCCTCTGAGGAATGAATAACCAGCGATGAATCATCTGAGGAATGAATAACCAGCCATGAATCCTCTGAGGAATGAATAACCAGCGATGAATCATCTGAGGAATGAATAACCAGCCATGAATCCTCTGAGGAATGAATAACCAGTGATGAATCAGCTGAGGAATGAATAACCAGTGACTAATATCACTGACATTGCTGACAACTTGTTTATTGTGGAAAAATGTACTTACTACGACTGTGATAATGATGTGGTTGTCTCAACTAGCTACACTATATATACAAAAGTATGTGGACACCCCATGAAATTTGTGAATTTGTCTATTTCAGCCAAATCACAAACCTGACAGGTGTATAAAATTGAGCACACAGCCATGCAATTTCCATAGACATTGGCAGTAGAATGGCCTTACTGAAGAGCTCAGTGACTTTCAACGTGGCATTGTCATAGGATGCCACCTTCCAACAAGTCTGTTTGTTCAAATTTCTGTCCTGCTAGAGCTGCCCCTGTCAACAGTAAGTGCTGTTATTGTGAAGTGGAAACGTCCAGGAGCAACAACGGCTCAGCCGCGAAGTGGTAGGCCACACAAGCTCACAGAATGGGACCGCCGAGTGCTGAAGCGCGTAGTGGATAAAAATCGTCTGCCTCTGGAAGTTTGTTTCTATGGCTGAGCAGCCGCACACAAGCCTAAGACCACCATGCGCAATGTCAAGAGTCGGCTGGAGTGGTGTAAAGCTTACCGCCATTGGACTCTGAAGCAGTGGAAACGTGTTCTCTGGGGTGGTGAATCACGTTTCACCAACTGGCAGTCTGACAGACAAATCTGGGTTTGGTGGATGCCAGGAGAACGCTACCTGCCCGAATGCATAATGCCAACTGTAAAGTGTGGTGGACGAAGAATAATGGTCTGGGGCTGTTTTTATTTGTTCGGGCTCGGCTCCTTATTTCCAGTGAAGAGAAATCTTAACGCTACAGCATATAATGACAATCTAGACAATTCTGTGCATCCAACTTTGTGGCAACAGCTTGGGGAAGGCCCTTTCCTGTTTCAGCATGACACATGCAGAAAGCGAGGTCCATACAGAAGTAGTTTGTCGAGATCGGTGTGGAAGAACTTGACTGGCCTGACCTCAATCCCACCTTTGGGATGAATTGGAATGCCAACTCGAGCCAGGCCTAATCTCTCAACATCTGTGCCCAACCTCACTAATGCTCTTGTGGCTGAATGGTAGCATGTTCCGTGTAGCTCAGTTGGTAGAGCATGGTGTTTGCAACGCCAGGGTTGTGGGTTTGATTCCCACGGGGGACCAGTGCGGAGAAAACATTTATGAAATGTATGCATTCACTACTGTAAGTCGCTCTGGATAAGAGCGTCTGCTAAATGACTAAAATGTAAATGTCCCCGCAACACTGTTCCAACATCTAGTGGAAGCCTTCCCAGAAGACTGGAGGCTGTTATAGCAGCAAAGGGGGACCAACTCTATATTAATGCCTATGATTTTGGAATAAGATGTTTGACAAGCAGGTGTCCACGTACTTTCGGTCATGTAGTGTATCTTAATATGAATGCACTGTATGTTGTTATGGATACAACTAAAATAAGAATAAAATGTAAAAAAGTGGTTGAAACATTTCTGTAAACTATGGCTAACTTTTGATGTTTGGTGTGTATTCATACAGTATGACATTACAAATCAAATCTAACTTTATTTTTAACATGCATTTATCTAGACAGCTAAATCCACCTTACATTTGTTAGGTAGGTGATCATGAATCATGATATAGCCTGAATTCACACTCATCGTATATTAATGATGCTGTAGATCCAATGCCAAGGCATTCCACAGCCATACGCTCCAGATGGTATGCATATTTCATGCATATTATATCAAATCGTTTTTTTTGGCATATACCCTGTATTTCCTTGATGTAAACGCTTCTTTTCATGCCATGTGGCTTCCGCATATGATTTGCATACGCTATGTGTGTGTGTGTGTGTGTGTGTGTGTGTGTGTGTGTGTGTGTGTGTGTGTGTGTGTGTGTGTGTGTGTGTGTGTGTGTGTGTGTGTGTGTGTGTGTGTGTGTGTGCGTGTGCGTGTGCATCACCATCATGAATATTCTAAACATCTTCTGATAGATTAGCAGTTTTCTGCCGACAGTATCATTTTTTCTGAATAACTTGATGCATCCCATCCAGGATTACTCTCTAAGTGTTGCTACACGTATATTTCTTGTGAAGTGGCACCTCTCATTCTCTACAGCTCCGGTACATATTGTAGAATACCTGGTAAAAGGCGCTGTTAAATCGAAGGAAGCACTGGAACCTTTTCAATCCTCCAATCACTGATATAAGTTACATTTATTACGATCACGCTCCAGACTTTACCCCTCCCTGGCTGCTGCGGTAGCCCTGTTTCTTTCAGCCTGGTTATAGTGGTGCTGTTTAAACTCCTAATGAAAAACCTAGTCCTGACTGCCACCTACAACATTGTCATAGAAACCACACTTATCAGCAAGGAAGGGTTGTAGTACTGACTGAGCTGTGAATCTGATCTAGTTCCCTCCACTACACTACCATATCCCTCCTCTGTGTAGTTGGTCTAGTTCCCTCCACTACACTAACATATCCCTCCTCTAGGTGTAGTTGGTCTAGTTCCCTCCACAACACTACCATATCCCTCCTCTAGGTGTAGTTGGTCTAGTTCCCTCCACAACACTACCATATCCCTCCTCTGTGTAGTTGGTCTAGTTCCCTCCACTACACTACCATATCCCTCCTCTGAGTGTAGTTGGTCTAGTTCCCTCCACAACACTACCATATCCCTCCTCTGTGTAGTTGGTCTAGTTCCCTCCACTACACTACCATATCCCTCCTCCAGGTGTAGTTGGTCTAGTTCCCTCCACAACACTACCATATCCCTCCTCTAGGTGTAGTTGGTCTAGTTCCCTCCACTACACTTCTATATCCCCTCTAGGTCTAGTTGGTCTAGTTCCCTCCACTACACTACCATATCCCTCCTCTAGGTGTAGTTGGTCTAGTTCCCTCCACAACACTACCATATCCCTCCTCTAGGTGTAGTTGGTCTAGTTCCCTCCACAACACTACCATATCCCTCCTCTAGGTCTAGTTGGTCTAGTTCCCTCCCCAACACTACCATATCCCTCCTCTGTATAACCTTGGTCTAGTTGGTTTAGTTCCCTCCACTACACTACCATATCCCTCCTCTAGGTGTAGTTGGTCTAGTTCCCTCCACTACACTACCATATCCCTCCTCTAGGTGTAGTTGGTCTAGTTCCCTCCACAACACTCCCCTATCCCTCCTCGAGGTGTAGTTGGTCTAGTTCCCTCCACTACACTACCATATCCCTCCTCTAGGTGTAGTTGGTCTAGTTCCCTCCACAACACTACCATATCCCTCCTCTAGGTGTAGTTGGTCTAGTTCCCTCCACAACACTACCATATCCCTCCTCTAGGTGTAGTTGGTCTAGTTCCCTCCACAACACTACCATATCCCTCCTCTAGGTGTAGTTGGTCTAGTTCCCTCCACTACACTACCATATCCCTCCTCTAGGTGTAGTTGGTCTAGTTCCCTCCACTACACTACCATATCCCTCCTCTAGGTCTAGTTGGTCTAGTTCCCTCCACAACACTACCATATCCTTCCTCTTGGTGTAGTTGGTCTAGTTCCCTCCACTACACTACCATATCCCTCCTCTTGGTGTAGTTGGTCTAGTCCCCTCCACAACACTACCATATCCCTCCTCTAGGTGTAGTTGGTCTAGTTCCCACCACTACACTACCATATCCCTCCTCTAGGTGTAGTTGGTCTAGTTCCCTCCACTACACTACCATATCCCTCCTCTAGGTCTAGTTGGTCTAGTTCCCTCCACAACACTACCATATCCCTCCTCTAGGTGTAGTTGGTCTAGTTCCCTCCACTACACTACCATATCCCCTCTAGGTGTAGTTGGTCTAGTTACCTCCACAACACTACCATATCCCTCCTCTAGGTGTAGTTGGTCTAGTTCCCTCCACTACACTACCATATCCCTCCTCTAGGTGTAGTTGGTCTAGTTCCCTCCACAACACTACCATATCCCTCCTCTTGGTGTAGTTGGTCTAGTCCCCTCCACAACACTACCATATCCCTCCTCTAGGTCTAGTTGGTCTAGTTCCCTCCACAACACTACCATATCCCTCCTCTAGGTATAGTTGGTCTAGTTCCCTCCACAACACTACCATATCCCTCCTCTGTATAACCTTGGTCTAGTTGGTCTAGTTCCCTCCACAACACTACCATATCCCTCCTCTAGGTGTAGTTGGTCTAGTTCCCTCCACAACACTACCATTTCCCTCCTCTAGGTCTAGTTGGTCTAGTTCCCTCCACAACACTCCACTATCCCTCCTCGAGGTCTAGTTGGTCTAGTTCCCTCCACTACACTACCATATCCCCTCTAGGTGTAGTTGGTCTAGTTCCCTCCACAACACTACCATATCCTTCCTCTTGGTGTAGTTGGTCTAGTTCCCTCCACAACACTACCATATCCCTCCTCTTGGTGTAGTTGGTCTAGTCCCCTCCACAACACTACCATATCTCTCCTCTAGGTCTAGTTGGTCTAGTTCCCTCCACAACACTACCATATCCCTCCTCTAGGTATAGTTGGTCTAGTTCCCTCCACAACACTACCATATCCCTCCTCTGTATAACCTTGGTCTAGTTGGTCTAGTTCCCTCCACAACACTACCATATCCCTCCTCTAGGTGTAGTTGGTCTAGTTCCCTCCACAACACTACCATTTCCCTCCTCTAGGTCTAGTTGGTCTAGTTCCCTCCACAACACTCCCCTATCCCTCCTCGAGGTCTAGTTGGTCTAGTTCCCTCCACTACACTACCATATCCCTCCTCTAGGTGTAGTTGGTCTAGTTCCCTCCACAACACTACCATATCCCTCCTCTATGTGTAGTTGGTCTAGTTCCCTCCACAACACTACCATTTCCCTCCTCTAGGTGTAGTTGGTCTAGTTCCCTCCACTACACTACCATATCCCTCCTCTAGGTGTAGTTGGTCTAGTTCCCTTCACAACACTACCATATCCCTCCTCTAGGTGTAGTTGGTCTAGTTCCCTCCACAACACTACCATATCCCTCCTCTAGGTGTAGTTGGTCTCGTTCCCTCCACTACACTACCATATCCCTCCTCTAGGTCTAGTTGGTCTAGTTCCCTCCACTACACTACCATATCCCTCCTCTAGGTGTAGTTGGTCTAGTTCCCTTCACAACACTACCATATCCCCTCTAGGTCTAGTTGGTCTAGTTCCCTCCACAACACTACCATATCCCTCCTCTAGGTGTAGTTGGTCTAGTTCCCTCCACAACACTACCATATCCCTCCTCTAGGTGTAGTTGGTCTAGTTCCCTCCACTACACTACCATATCCCTCCTCTAGGTGTAGTTGGTCTAGTTCCCTCCACAACACTACCATATCCCTCCTCTAGGTGTAGTTGGTCTAGTTCCCTCCACAACACTACCATATCCCTCCTCTAGGTGTAGTTGGTCTAGTTCCCTCCACAACACTACCATATCCCTCCTCTAGGTGTAGTTGGTCTAGTTCCCTCCACAACACTACCATATCCCCTATAGGTGTAGTTGGTCTAGTTCCTTCCACTACACTACCATATCCCTCCTCTGTGTAGTTGGTCTAGTTCCCTCCACTACACTACCATATCCCTCCTCTAGGTGTAGTTGGTCTAGTTCCCTCCACTACACTACCATATCCCTCCTCTAGGTGTAGTTGGTCTAGTTCCCTCCACAACACTACCATATCCCTCCTCTAGGTGTAGTTGGTCTAGTTCCCTCCACTACACTACCATATCCCTCCTCTTGGTGTAGTTGGTCCAGTTCCCTTCACAACACTACCATATCCCTCCTCTAGGTGTAGTTGGTCTAGTTCCCTCCACAACACTACCATATCCCTCCTCTAGGTGTAGTTGGTCTCGTTCCCTCCACTACACTACCATATCCCTCCTCTAGGTGTAGTTGGTCTAGTTCCCTCCACTACACTACCATATCCCTCCTCTAGGTCTAGTTGGTCTAGTTCCCTCCACAACACTACCATATCCTTCCTCTTGGTGTAGTTGGTCTAGTTCCCTCCACAACACTACCATATCCCTCCTCTTGGTGTAGTTGGTCTAGTCCCCTCCACAACACTACCATATCCCTCCTCTAGGTGTAGTTGGTCTAGTTCCCTCCACTACACTTCTATATCCCCTCTAGGTGTAGTTGGTCTAGTTCCCTCCACAACACTACCATATCCCTCCTCTAGGTGTAGTTGGTCTAGTTCCCACCACTACACTACCATATCCCTCCTCTAGGTGTAGTTGGTCTAGTTCCCTCCACTACACTACCATATCCCTCCTCTAGGTCTAGTTGGTCTAGTTCCCTCCACAACACTACCATATCCCTCCTCTAGGTGTAGTTGGTCTAGTTCCCTCCACTACACTACCATATCCCCTCTAGGTGTAGTTGGTCTAGTTACCTCCACAACACTACCATATCCCTCCTCTAGGTGTAGTTGGTCTAGTTCCCTCCACTACACTACCATATCCCTCCTCTAGGTGTAGTTGGTCTAGTTCCCTCCACAACACTACCATATCCCTCCTCTTGGTGTAGTTGGTCTAGTCCCCTCCACAACACTACCATATCCCTCCTCTAGGTCTAGTTGGTCTAGTTCCCTCCACAACACTACCATATCCCTCCTCTAGGTATAGTTGGTCTAGTTCCCTCCACAACACTACCATATCCCTCCTCTGTATAACCTTGGTCTAGTTGGTCTAGTTCCCTCCACAACACTACCATATCCCTCCTCTAGGTGTAGTTGGTCTAGTTCCCTCCACAACACTACCATTTCCCTCCTCTAGGTCTAGTTGGTCTAGTTCCCTCCACAACACTCCCCTATCCCTCCTCGAGGTCTAGTTGGTCTAGTTCCCTCCACTACACTACCATATCCCTCCTCTAGGTGTAGTTGGTCTAGTTCCCTCTATTACACTACCATATCCCCTCTAGGTGTAGTTGGTCTAGTTCCCTCCACAACACTACCATATCCTTCCTCTTGGTGTAGTTGGTCTAGTTCCCTCCACAACACTACCATATCCCTCCTCTTGGTGTAGTTGGTCTAGTCCCCTCCACAACACTACCATATCTCTCCTCTAGGTCTAGTTGGTCTAGTTCCCTCCACAACACTACCATATCCCTCCTCTAGGTATAGTTGGTCTAGTTCCCTCCACAACACTACCATATCCCTCCTCTGTATAACCTTGGTCTAGTTGGTCTAGTTCCCTCCACAACACTCCCCTATCCCTCCTCGAGGTCTAGTTGGTCTAGTTCCCTCCACTACACTACCATATCCCTCCTCTAGGTGTAGTTGGTCTAGTTCCCTCCACAACACTACCATATCCCTCCTCTATGTGTAGTTGGTCTAGTTCCCTCCACAACACTACCATTTCCCTCCTCTAGGTGTAGTTGGTCTAGTTCCCTCCACTACACTACCATATCCCTCCTCTAGGTGTAGTTGGTCTAGTTCCCTTCACAACACTACCATATCCCTCCTCTAGGTGTAGTTGGTCTAGTTCCCTCCACAACACTACCATATCCCTCCTCTAGGTGTAGTTGGTCTCGTTCCCTCCACTACACTACCATATCCCTCCTCTAGGTCTAGTTGGTCTAGTTCCCTCCACTACACTACCATATCCCTCCTCTAGGTGTAGTTGGTCTAGTTCCCTTCACAACACTACCATATCCCCTCTAGGTCTAGTTGGTCTAGTTCCCTCCACAACACTACCATATCCCTCCTCTAGGTGTAGTTGGTCTAGTTCCCTCCACAACACTACCATATCCCTCCTCTAGGTGTAGTTGGTCTAGTTCCCTCCACTACACTACCATATCCCTCCTCTAGGTGTAGTTGGTCTAGTTCCCTCCACAACACTACCATATCCCTCCTCTAGGTGTAGTTGGTCTAGTTCCCTCCACAACACTACCATATCCCTCCTCTAGGTGTAGTTGGTCTAGTTCCCTCCACAACACTACCATATCCCTCCTCTAGGTGTAGTTGGTCTAGTTCCCTCCACAACACTACCATATCCCCTATAGGTGTAGTTGGTCTAGTTCCTTCCACTACACTACCATATCCCTCCTCTGTGTAGTTGGTCTAGTTCCCTCCACTACACTACCATATCCCTCCTCTAGGTGTAGTTGGTCTAGTTCCCTCCACTACACTACCATATCCCTCCTCTAGGTGTAGTTGGTCTAGTTCCCTCCACAACACTACCATATCCCTCCTCTAGGTGTAGTTGGTCTAGTTCCCTCCACTACACTACCATATCCCTCCTCTTGGTGTAGTTGGTCCAGTTCCCTCCACTACACTACCATATCCCTCCTCTAGGTGTAGTTGGTTGAGTTCCCTCCACAACACTACCATATCCCTCCTCTAGGTGTAGTTGGTCTAATTCCCTCCACTACACTACCATATCCCTCCTCTAGGTGTAGTTGGTCTAGTTCCCTCCACTACACTGCCATATCCCTCCTCTAGGTGTAGTTGGTCTAGTTCCCTCCACAACACTACCATATCCCTCCTCTAGGTGTAGTTGGTCTAGTTCCCTCCACTACACTACCATATCCCTCCTCTAGGTGTAGTTGGTCTAGTTCCCTCCACTACACTACCATATCCCTCCTCTAGGTGTAGTTGGTCTAGTTCCCTCCACTACACTACCATATCCCTCCTCTAGGTGTAGTTGGTCTAGTTCCCTCCACTACACTACCATATCCCTCCTCTAGGTGTAGTTGGTCTAGTTCCCTCCACAACACTACCATATCCCTCCTCTAGGTGTAGTTGGTCTAGTTCCCTCCACTACACTACCATATCCCTCCTCTAGGTGTAGTTGGTCTAGTTCCCTCCACAACACTACCATATCCCTCCTCTAGGTGTAGTTGGTCTAGTTCCCTCCACTACACTACCATATCCCTCCTCTAGGTGTAGTTGGTCTAGTTCCCTCCACTACACTACCATATCCCTCCTCTAGGTGTAGTTGGTCTAGTTCCCTCCACAACACTACCATATCCCTCCTCTAGGTGTAGTTGGTCTAGTTCCCTCCACAACACTACCATATCCCTCCTCTAGGTGTAGTTGGTCTAGTTCCCTCCACAACACTACCATATCCCTCCTCTGTATAACCTTGGTGTAGTTGGTCTAGTTCCCTCCACAACACTACCATATCCCTCCTCTAGGTGTAGTTGGTCTAGTTCCCTCCACTACACTACCATATCCCTCCTCTAGGTGTAGTTGGTCTAGTTCCCTCCACAACACTCCACCATATCCCTCCTCTAGGTGTAGTTGGTCTAGTTCCCTCCACTACACTACCATATCCCTCCTCTAGGTGTAGTTGGTCTAGTTCCCTCCACTACACTACCATATCCCTCCTCTAGGTGTAGTTGGTCTAGTTCCCTCCACAACACTACCATATCCCTCCTCTAGGTGTAGTTGGTCTAGTTCCCTCCACAACACTACCATATCCCTCCTCTAGGTGCTAGTTGGTCTAGTTCCCTCCACACACTACCATATCCCTCCTCTAGGTGTAGTTGGTCTAGTTCCCTCCACTACACTACCATATCCCTCCTCTGAGGTCTAGTTGGTCTAGTTCCCTCCACTACACTACCATATCCCTCCTCTAGGTGTAGTTGGTCTAGTTCCCTCTATTACACTACCATATCCCCTCTAGGTGTAGTTGGTCTAGTTCCCTCCACAACACTACCATATCCTTCCTCTTGGTGTAGTTGGTCTAGTTCCCTCCACAACACTACCATATCCCTCCTCTTGGTGTAGTTGGTCTAGTCCCCTCCACAACACTACCATATCTCTCCTCTAGGTCTAGTTGGTCTAGTTCCCTCCACAACACTACCATATCCCTCCTCTAGGTATAGTTGGTCTAGTTCCCTCCACAACACTACCATATCCCTCCTCTGTATAACCTTGGTCTAGTTGGTCTAGTTCCCTCCACAACACTCCCCTATCCCTCCTCGAGGTCTAGTTGGTCTAGTTCCCTCCACTACACTACCATATCCCTCCTCTAGGTGTAGTTGGTCTAGTTCCCTCCACAACACTACCATATCCCTCCTCTATGTGTAGTTGGTCTAGTTCCCTCCACAACACTACCATTTCCCTCCTCTAGGTGTAGTTGGTCTAGTTCCCTCCACTACACTACCATATCCCTCCTCTAGGTGTAGTTGGTCTAGTTCCCTTCACAACACTACCATATCCCTCCTCTAGGTGTAGTTGGTCTAGTTCCCTCCACAACACTACCATATCCCTCCTCTAGGTGTAGTTGGTCTCGTTCCCTCCACTACACTACCATATCCCTCCTCTAGGTCTAGTTGGTCTAGTTCCCTCCACTACACTACCATATCCCTCCTCTAGGTGTAGTTGGTCTAGTTCCCTTCACAACACTACCATATCCCCTCTAGGTCTAGTTGGTCTAGTTCCCTCCACAACACTACCATATCCCTCCTCTAGGTGTAGTTGGTCTAGTTCCCTCCACAACACTACCATATCCCTCCTCTAGGTGTAGTTGGTCTAGTTCCCTCCACTACACTACCATATCCCTCCTCTAGGTGTAGTTGGTCTAGTTCCCTCCACAACACTACCATATCCCTCCTCTAGGTGTAGTTGGTCTAGTTCCCTCCACAACACTACCATATCCCTCCTCTAGGTGTAGTTGGTCTAGTTCCCTCCACAACACTACCATATCCCTCCTCTAGGTGTAGTTGGTCTAGTTCCCTCCACAACACTACCATATCCCCTATAGGTGTAGTTGGTCTAGTTCCTTCCACTACACTACCATATCCCTCCTCTGTGTAGTTGGTCTAGTTCCCTCCACTACACTACCATATCCCTCCTCTAGGTGTAGTTGGTCTAGTTCCCTCCACTACACTACCATATCCCTCCTCTAGGTGTAGTTGGTCTAGTTCCCTCCACAACACTACCATATCCCTCCTCTAGGTGTAGTTGGTCTAGTTCCCTCCACTACACTACCATATCCCTCCTCTTGGTGTAGTTGGTCCAGTTCCCTCCACTACACTACCATATCCCTCCTCTAGGTGTAGTTGGTTGAGTTCCCTCCACAACACTACCATATCCCTCCTCTAGGTGTAGTTGGTCTAATTCCCTCCACTACACTACCATATCCCTCCTCTAGGTGTAGTTGGTCTAGTTCCCTCCACTACACTGCCATATCCCTCCTCTAGGTGTAGTTGGTCTAGTTCCCTCCACAACACTACCATATCCCTCCTCTAGGTGTAGTTGGTCTAGTTCCCTCCACTACACTACCATATCCCTCCTCTAGGTGTAGTTGGTCTAGTTCCCTCCACTACACTACCATATCCCTCCTCTAGGTGTAGTTGGTCTAGTTCCCTCCACTACACTACCATATCCCTCCTCTAGGTGTAGTTGGTCTAGTTCCCTCCACTACACTACCATATCCCTCCTCTAGGTGTAGTTGGTCTTGTTCCCTCCACTACACTTCTATATCCCCTCTAGGTGTAGTTGGTCTAGTTCCCTCCACAACACTACCATATCCCTCCTCTTGGTGTAGTTGGTCTAGTCCCCTCCACAACACTACCATATCCCTCCTCTAGGTCTAGTTGGTCTAGTTCCCTCCACAACACTACCATATCCCTCCTCTGTATAACCTTGGTCTAGTTGGTCTAGTTCCCTCCACAACACTACCATATCCCTCCTCTAGGTGTAGTTGGTCTAGTTCCCTCCACAACACTACCATTTCCCTCCTCTAGGTCTAGTTGGTCTAGTTCCCTCCACAACACTACCATATCCCTCCTCTAGGTGTAGTTGGTCTAGTTCCCTCCACAACACTACCATATCCCTCCTCTAGGTGTAGTTGGTCTAGTTCCCTCCACTACACTACCATATCCCTCCTCTAGGTGTAGTTGGTCTAGTTCCCTTCACAACACTACCATATCCCTCCTCTAGGTGTAGTTGGTCTAGTTCCCTCCACTACACTACCATATCCCTCCTCTAGGTGTAGTTGGTCTAGTTCCCTCCACAACACTACCATATCCCTCCTCTAGGTGTAGTTGGTCTAGTTCCCTCCACAACACTACCATATCCCTCCTCTAGGTGTAGTTGGTCTAGTTCCCTCCACAACACTACCATATCCCTCCTCTAGGTGTAGTTGGTCTAGTTCCCTCCACAACACTACCATATCCCTCCTCTAGGTGTAGTTGGTCTAGTTCCCTCCACTACACTACCATATCCCTCCTCTGTGTAGTTGGTCTAGTTCCCTCCACAACACTACCATATCCCTCCTCTGTGTAGTTGGTCTAGTTCCCTCCACAACACTACCATATCCCTCCTCTAGGTGTAGTTGGTCTAGTTCCCTCCACTACACTGCCATATCCCTCCTCTAGGTGTAGTTGGTCTAGTTCCCTCCACTACACTACCATATCCCTCCTCTTGGTGTAGTTGGTCCAGTTCCCTCCACTACACTACCATATCCCTCCTCTAGGTGTAGTTGGTCGAGTTCCCTCCACAACACTACCATATCCCTCCTCTAGGTGTAGTTGGTCTAGTTCCCTCCACTACACTACCATATCCCTCCTCTAGGTGTAGTTGGTCTAGTTCCCTCCACTACACTACCATATCCCTCCTCTAGGTCTAGTTGGTCTAGTTCCCTACACTACACTACCATATCCCTCCTCTGTGTAGTTGGTCTAGTTCCCTCCACTACACTACCATATCCCTCCTCTAGGTGTAGTTGGTCTAGTTCCCTCCACTACACTGCCATATCCCTCCTCTAGGTGTAGTTGGTCTAGTTCCCTCCACTACACTACCATATCCCTCCTCTAGGTGTCGTTGGTCTTGTTCCCTCCACTACACTACCATATCCCTCCTCTAGGTGTAGTTGGTCTAGTTCCCTCCACTACACTACCATATCCCTCCTCTAGGTGTAGTTGGTCTAGTTCCCTCCACTACACTACCATATCCCTCCTCTATGTGTAGTTGGTCTCGTTCCCTCCACTACACTACCATATCCCTCCTCTAGGTCTAGTTGGTCTAGTTCCCTCCACAACACTACCATATCCCTCCTCTATGTGTAGTTGGTCTAGTTCCCTCCACAACACTACCATATCCCTCCTCTAGGTGTAGTTGGTCTAGTTCCCTCCACTACACTACCATATCCCTCCTCTATGTGTAGTTGGTCTTGTTCCCTCCACTACACTACCATATCCCTCCTCTAGGTCTAGTTGGTCTAGTGCCACTACAGTGTCCCTTCTCTTATCTTCTATACCCTTCTATTGTATATATTGATTTACCCCAGGTTAGTTCAAATAAAAGCTGAGTGTGAAAGCAGCGAGCCCCTGTCTTTTTGCCTAAAGGCAAAATCACGTAAAGGCATGAGTCCCAAGTTGCGTTCCAAATGGCACCCTTTTCCTTATATACTGTAGTGCCCTTATTTTGCCCAAGTTCCATAGAGCTCTCATCAAAAGTAGTGCACTATGTATGAAATGAGGTGGCATTTAGGACACAGCCATGCTGTCCTTGATATCTGAAGCATTAAAGCCCAGGTACTGTATCAGAATGAATGGTGCAGTGAAAGCATCAACTCACTACAGTACACACAACTCATCTGAGATCCAGAGAGCTCCGTCTTCTTCCTGTTTATCTAAGTGTGTCTCTCTGTACGCTTGCTCTCTGGGATGGTGCGTAATGTGTGGTGTGTATCTGCTGAACCATGAATTAATAGGATTGTTTTCGTCAGGGGGTTTGGGGAGAAATTCTGAGCAGCTAGCTATCAGAGTGCTCTAATTACTGAATTATTGCAATATCAAAATATACTGCGAGGGGGGTAATGAGAGAAATAAAGAGAGGGAGGGAGGAGAGGCATGTAGAATCTAAGGGAGTGAGAGAGAGAGAGAGCGGGAGAGAGAGTGCAAAACAGAGAAGAGGTGTATAATGTCTCTGATTCAAGTTGTCTGCAGCACAACAGTCTGAAGTGCAGCAACAAAGACAGCAGTCCAAGCTAACAACCTGGGCCACATGTCCGCTGCTGTGTGTGTCACAGGAGGTTGGTGGAACCTTAATTGGGGAGGACGGGCTCGTGGAAACGGCTGGAGCGGAATCAGTGGAATGGTATCAAATACATCAAATGCATGGTTTCCATGTGTTTGATGCTATCCCATTCACTTCATTCCAGACATTATTATGAGCCTTCCTCCCCTCAGCAGCCTCCACTGGTGTGGGTGTATGTGTGTATGTGCTTATCTGCTTGCATTAGCGCAAGTAAATGTACAGAATGCACCCTCTCTTCCATCCCCTCGCTGCCCCCAACCCCTCCACATTGACACTTGCCCTCTGACCTCTACCCTACAGGTGGCTGCCCTCTGACAGCCCAGCCCTTGGCAGACCGATCATGTGACCCAGCCTGCAACAAACCGCGCTCCTTCTGCACAGAGGTGAGTCTGGAAACAGAAAGAAAGAGAGAGATGGGGAGAGAAAGAGAGAGAGAGAGTCAGACAGACCCTGTGGGGATGGCACCAGTCCATCTGGGTTAGTTGAGAAAACAGAGGAGGTAAAAAAGAATACTGAAGAGGAAAACAGCTGTTAGTCTCTGATGGTGTGCTCATGCCGTTGTAATGGTGTTCTTAGTACACGTGCAGATGAATGCCCCTGTACTTACTGTATCGCTACAGGGATCGTTGCATCTGCCGTAGCAGGAGCCTACTACATAAATGTACGTAAAATGACAACGCATGATCAAGAAGACTATTTTCTTTTTCAATTAAACTTCCTCTTAACTAAACTCCCTCTCACATTATCAAGCATCTCACAGGCAATCCCAGAACCAGTACAAATAACATAGAACATGTAACTTCAATGATTTTCTATTAAATGTTTTTCATTCTTAGTCTTATGTGAGCAAGAAATATCCCATAATATACAGCCTGGTCTTTGAAGTGTAGTCTGTCTCTCCTCGGGCTGAGAGCTTCCAGCATTTGTGTTCACTACAAACAGAGTCAATTTCCTGGAAACACCAGGGGACCAGTTAAATGGGTACACTAGGAGTGTGTGTGTGTGTATGGGGGATTGGCACCATCTACACACACACACCCATGTCAGAACACATTAGAACCAGTCACTATTACTAACATCATGAACCAGGACTCAGGCCTCTAGTCTGTGCTAGCTGAGGGGGCTGTGAGAGAGCTACAACAACATGTCTAGCTGAATATGACTCAAATGTGTCTGTTTGTGTAGTGTGTGTATTGTGACTCTGCTCTTTTATACTGAACAAAAATATAAATTCAACATGTAAAGTGTCGGTCCAATAAGTTGAAAAAGAAGATTCCAGAAAATGTCCATACACACAAAAGCTTATCTCTCTCAAATTTTGTGCACAAATTTGTTTACATTCTTGTTAGTGAGCATTTCTCCTTTGCCAGGACAATCCATCCACCTGACAAATGTGGCATATCAAGAAGCTGATTAAACATCATGATCATTACACAGGTGCAACTTGTGCTGGGGACAATAAAAGACCACTCTAAAATGTGCAGTTTGGTCACACAACACAACGGATGTTAGAAGTTTATAGGGAGTGTGCAATTGGCATGCTGACTGCAGGAATGTCCACCAGATCAGTTGCCAGAGAATTGAATGTTCATTTCTCTACCATAAGCCTCCTCCAACATTGTTTTAGAGAATTTGGCAGTTCGTCCAAACGGCCTCACAACCACAGACCACGTGTATCCAAGCCGGCCCAGGACCTCCACATCCGGTTTCTTCACCTTCGGGATGGTCTGAGACCAGCCATCCGGACAGCTGATGAAACTGTGGGTTTGCACAACCGAAAAATTTCTGCACAAACTGTCAGAAACCGTCTCAGGGAAGCTCATCTGCGTGCTCGTTGTCCTCACCAGGGTCTTGATCTGACTGCAGTTCGGTGTCGTAACCATGGTGGTTATGGTATGGGTAGGCATAAGCTACGGACAATGATCACAATTGCATTTTATCGATGGCAATTTGAATGCACAGAGATACCGTGATGAGATCCTGAGGCTCATTGTCATGCCATTCATCTGCCGCCATCACCTCATGTTTCAGCATGATAATGCACTGCCCCATGTCTCAAGGATCTGTACACAATTCCTAGAAGCTGAAAATGTCCCAGTTCATTCATGGCCTGCATACTCACTAGCCATGTCATCCATTGAGCATGTTTGGGATGCTCTAGATCGATACGACAGCTCAGTTCCTGCCAATATCCAGGAACTTCTCACAGCCATTGAAGAGGACTGGGACAACATTCCACAGGCCACAATCAACAGCCTGATCAACTCTATGCGAAGGAGATGTGTCGCTGCGTGAGACAAATGGTGGTCACACCAGTTACTGAATGGTTTTCTGATCCACACCCCTACCTTTTCTTTAAGGTATCTGTGACCAACAGATGCATATCTGTATTCCCAGTCCTGTGAAATCCATAGATTAGGGTCAAATTATTTTAATTGCCTGATTTCTTGAACTGTAGCTCAGTAAAATCTTTGAAATTGTTGCATGTTGCGTTTGTATTTTTGTTCAGTATATGTTTGTGTTTTAAGTGATTTCCCAGGCCTGGGGGAGAGGAACAGTGTTTCTGTGATTGTGTATGCTGTATATCCTGTTCCATTTCATTTTTTCTGTCTGTCAGATTCCCCGTTTTTTCTGTCTATGTATGCATGCATGCATGTGTGTGTGTATATGAGAAGATGTGTGTGCGCCTGTACGTATGTGTGTGTGTGTGCGTGTGTGTGTGTCTGTTTGTGTGTGTCGGTGTGTTTGTGTGTGTCTGCATGCACAAGCAGGTCTTGGTGTGTGTGTAAGCTGTGTGTGCCAGCCACAGACTTGGCAGTGTGTTGTTTAGCCCCATGCTGCAGAACCAGGCTGCATAACAAACCAGTGATAAAGCTGCTGCATCCTCATCCTGCCCCTCTCTTTGTCTGCCACTTTGGTTATGCTAATCAGCCTTCCTGTTTTCTGCCCTGTTCTTTCATCCGTCGACCCTGTGTGTGTGTGTGTGTGTGTGTGTGTGTGTGTGTGTGTGTGTGTGTGTGTGTGTGTGTGTGTGTGTGTGTGTGTGTGTGTGTGTGTGTGTGTGTGTGTTCAGCCGTACAGCCACTGATTGCATTGTGGGTATTTCTTCTCGGGGTGATTATCCTCCGGAGATTGCTGGGGAATAGGGGAACCCCCCGCCAAGCAGGCAGATGAATGAACAGAGAGAGAGGGATGAGAGAAACAGAGCACCAGAAACCTCTGGGTTAGGCAGATGAATGAACAGAGAGAGCGATGATAGAAAGAAGGAGAGAGAGAGAGAAGAATAATAGAAAGAGAGAAAGAACATGGGTTAACCTTTGGGGTGGCTGGCTGTATACCCCAACCCAAACCTACCCCACCCTTTAAATCTCAAAGCATGAATTTCTGTCTGATCCCCACTTTCAAAGCAGCAGTAGCAACACAAAGGGGTTTGAAACGTGCAATGGTTCATTTTAATACTGCCAAGATATGAGGCTGAGCTCAAGCTGAGGGATGATTCATTCAATTACACCTGAGAATATTTGATAAGAAATAACCTTACTTAAAATCCAACTCGATGCTTAACCAGGTCAGTAGCCTCCAACAGCTTTATTTGCTCTGCTAAACGAGATGAAACTGACAAAAATGATTTTATATTGACCGTCTCTGACATGCCTGCAAAGCAACCCCTTGATGTGCGAGTTCATTTCCCTTGTACATGTGTGTTCCTCCCCTCTTCTCCCAGGCGGGTGTGTGTGGTTGTGATGAGGGCTACACAGAGGTGATGACATCAGACGGCCTACTGGACCAGTGTACGGTGATCCCTGTGTTAGAGATCCCCACGGCGGGGGACAGCAGGGCTGATGTGAAGACCATCAGGGCGGTCAGCCCCACACAGCCCTCCAACAGCCTGCCTGGCCGAGCTGGACGCACCTGGTTCCTACAGCCCTTCGGACCAGGTACTCTAACCAGACAGATTTACTCTAGCAATTTACGGGACAGTAGGAACCATCCCAGACTTTTCCTAGTTGTTATTATGTGATATTGTCGAATCTTGTTAGAATATCGGCCTGTATTTTGTAGAAAGTAAATGTGAATATATTCAGGAATTATAGCAGAATTTGCAGTAGAGCTACAAAAAGGTAACCATTCTGCAGGGTGTCATTCCCGGTAGCCACATTGTTTTTGCACAAATCCCTTAACGACGTCAAGAGGTATATGAACAGAAGTCTCACACCGGCCATTTGCACACATATTTAGGATTAGGCCGAGAATTTCTCATCCTCAGAATATCCATCAATTCTACTCACGTATGATGATGCGGTGGATCTTAATATTCACAGAAAAATTGAAGTACAATCCACCTATAATAATTTACTCACAACAGATGATCAGGAGAACATGTGGTGTGCTGCTCTACTGCACAGGAATGGAGGTGCAGTGAAGCCGTTCACATTAGAGTCCAATGTGAGCTGTCACTGACGTTGGTCACTTGTCAGTGTGCTAAGTGTGTGTGGTGTGTCCTTCTCTACAGATGGTAAACTGAAGACATGGGTCTATGGTGTGGCAGCTGGAGCTTTTGTTCTACTCGTCTTTATAGTTTCCATGACCTTCCTAGCCTGGTAAGTTAACCTGTTTGATAGTTTGTGTATATCAGTCATTTGAATGTCACCTGTATTCTGTATGTCATCACTTGTATGGCATGTATATCAGGCGCAATGTATGTATGTATGTATGTATGTATGTATGTATGTATGTATGTATGTATGTATGTATGTATGTATGTATGTATGTATGTATGTATGTATGTATGTATGTATGTGTGTGTATATGTATGTATGTATGTATGTATGTATGTATGTATGTATGTATGTATGTATGTATGTATGTATGTATGTATGTATGTATGTATGTATGTATGTATGTATGTATGTATGTATGTATGTATGTCATCACCTGTATGTACACTGAGTGTACATAACATTAACCTCTAAGAGATCTGTGACCCACCCCACAGGACGGTTGAGCTAACGTGCTCTAATGCGATTAGCATGAGGTTGTAAGTAACAAGAACATTTCCCAGGACATAGACATATCTGATATGGGCAGAAAGCTTAAATTCTTGTTAATCTAACTGCACTGTCCAATTTACAGTAGCTATTACAGTGAAATAATACCATGTTATTGTTTGAGGAGAGTGCACTGTTATGAACTTGAAAATGTATCAATAAACTAATTAGGCACATTTGGGCAGACTTGATACAACATTTTGAACAGAAATGCAATTGTTCATTGGATCAGTCTAAAACTTTGCACATACACTGCTGCCATCTAGTGGCCAACACCAAAATTACTCCTAACCTGGAATAGTACATTGTGACCTTTCTCTTGCATTTCAAAGATGATTTTTAAAAAACATGCCTTTATATTGTCTTTTACCAGATCTAATGTGTTACATTCTCCCACATTAATTTCACATTATCACAAACTTCAGTGTTTCCTTTTAAATGGTATCAAGAATATGCATATCCTTGCTTCAGGTCCTGAGCTACAGGCAGTTAGATTTGGGTATGTCATTTTAGGTGAATATTAAAAAAAAGGGTTTGATCCTTAAGTGGTTTTAAGGACATCTGCTCTTTCCATGTCATAGACTGACCATGTGAATCCGAGTGAAAGCTACAGTATTATCCCTCACTTGTTAATTCCACTTCAATCAGTGTAGGTGAAGGGGAGGAGACAGGTTAAATAATGATTTTTAAGCCTTCAGACAATTGAGACATGGATGGTGTATGTGTGCCATTCAGAGGGTGAATGGGCAAGACAAAAGATTTAAGTGCCTTTGAAAGGTTTATGGTAGTATGTGCCAAGCGCACCGGTTTGTGTCAAGAACGGCAGCGCTGCTGTGTTTTTCACACTCAACAGTTTCCCGTGTGTACCGATAATGCTCCACCACCCAAAGGACATCCAGCCAACTTGACACAACTGTGGGACGTATTGGAGTCAACATGGGCCAGCATCCCTCTGGAACGCTTTTGACACCTTGTAGAGTGCATTCTCGGACGAATTGAGGCTGTTCTGAGCGCAAAAGCGTGGGGTGCAACCCAATACTAGGAAGGTGTCCGTAATGTTTTGTGCACTCAGTGTATATCACTTCATGATCACATCTGCTTCATTTTTACCCATTCATTTTCATTTCAAATCATGTCATTATTTGTACTCTCGATTTTGCTTTTCTCTTTCCACCTCATCCGTTCATCCCTCTCCCCACCTTATCCGTTCATCCCCCCCTCCTCCGTGCACCATCAGTCGGAGTAGTACCCATCACTGTAACTGGAACCCTGACCGGTGCACTGATACGGTGGTCTGGAGAGGACAGAACGATCATACCATGGCTTATACGTGTCCTGACTGCCAGCATGAGGCACACGAACTAGAACAACAACGTCAATATCAAGAACAACAACCGCATCGGAATCATTGTCAAGATCAACAACAATTACAACAACAAAAACATAAATATCAGCAATATCATCAACAAAATCAAAATCAACAACAACCACCACCACAACAAAATCAACACTGTCAGCAACAACCATATAATCAACAACATCAATATCAACAAGAAGCACAACAGCATCAACAACAAAACCATCATAAACAACAGAATCACCAACAACAACCACAAGGCATTGAAACAGTCATAACTTAGAGGTCCTGACCTAACGGCGGCCCTCGCTGCAGTGTTCACACAAACTCCCCTACCCTCTGTCTTTCTCTCCTCCCCAAATCTGCTGTCACATGTGCCTGTCCGACCAACCACATGGAGCTATTGATGGAGGTGAGCAGGAAGTCATCCCCCCAGGTCCCTCTGTTAGACCTCTGACCCCTCTGTGCTCCTGGAGTTTGTTTAGTAGTCTTTAGAGCACCTCCATACTTAAACATACTTCTGTACAGAATCCATTTTAGGAAGTCCCTTGGTTATTTGTTGAAGGACTACATAATATGGATGCCGTATATTTCTGATTTCAGAGATGCAGAACATTGATCTCATAGTTACTCTATAAAACGACCAGCTTTCACTTTTAATAGCATACTGTCCTCTTGTGGCCAGATAGAAGAATCACTCATCACCTTTATTCAATGATCCCCTCACCATTCAAGCCTTTATTTGTTCCGTCCATTCTTCCCCATTCATCCCTGTGTTTTGTATGTGAAGTTGTGATGTGTGATATGTTAGAGCCCAGACATGCCATAGTGTTGTCATCATTATGCACCTATAGCTAACTGTCTACACTGTCTCTGTGTGCCATAGCCTAGTTTCCATTAAGGTGAGTGGGAACTGTTTGAGTGGGAACTGTTCTGGGCTGAAAAAAAGCTGCTTTCTGTACTGCGCTTGTACCCTCATCAGCTTCCTTTAGAGTTCAACCTCTCTCACATGTCTCAATATAAAAATGAATTACAGCAGGCGTTGAAATTTTCCATGAAGTGCTGTATTATCGACTGCACCATCACTTCAATGCTAGGACAAGGGCCACTGAAATGTGCTTCTGAAATGTTCCTTACTTACTAATGCTGTAACCAACAGATGTGTTGTTTTTCCTTCAATGACAGTGGCAGTGTAAGAACAGAGTCATTGGCAATTTCAATATTGCCTTTTGCATGATGGTAGAACTGACCGTCTACTAAACGCATGGCCTTCAGCAGAATGATGCACGCAGCTCTTTACACGAGGCAAACGGTTTGAAAAGATAGCAGAGCAAGCTCTATGTATCAGGTGGGGGTAACTTAGCCATGATATGGATACGTCCTCCATTATTATGATGTCTAGGCCTACATATTAGGGCTAGGGGTATCTAAATGTCCTCTTCAATAATTGAAATATGAAACATGTAATAACAATGTTTTCTGCCATTTTTCTTTCCTAGTAAAAAGCCAAAGAAACCCCAGAGAAGACAGATGTATAACAACCGGCTCAAGCCTCTGACCCTGGCCTATGACGGAGACGCTGACATGTAAACCTCCTAATCTACCTGTGGCAGAATCATTTTACACTGACGTCATGGAGGCTGTCGTCGTGGAAACAGTCAGATGGGTTGTCATGGAGACCCAACTTTGACCGTTCTTCTCAGGCTACCAGTGGGCGTGGCTTAAAATATCTGGAACTCTGGGAAGACTTACATTATGTCACTGATTTATCAATAACAAAAAAATAATAATAATAAGTCAGACAGAAATCGAACCATGTTTGTTCATTAGTAGCGTAGAATTTTCCTTCCTCAATATTTTTGATTTATTTAATTTTTGTATAATTTGTTTCACAAGAGCCTTCACAAACTCTATCTTCTTCTTAAGGAAGTCTGCCTTTGCTTATCTGCCATTTACTACTTTTTCTGTCAAATAAAAATGCCTTTTGAAACAAAGGTTGTTGGAGAGGGCCCTGAAAAAACACAATGATTTTTGCTGCAGAAGCATAAGTCCCTCCTTTACTACAGGTGCTCTGTTGAAAATGAAATGAGAAACACTCAACGCTTTTTTTATTTTTCCTGGAGAAAATCGCTGCCTCTCTATTTTTGTTCTGGACTGGATCCTTTTCCCTAGAAAATAAAACAAGAAGAAAGTGTCCTAATCTTGCAGAAATGCTGTCAACCTTTGTAGGAAATGTCTTTCTGCCTTTCCTTTTCTCTTCTGTTTTCAGGCGCAATATTGCACTATATTAGTGTAGCATGATATGTACTTATGTCTAGGAAGCTGCCTCTCTCAATACAAGATTATGTACAGTCTTGTGCTAGAAATGTAAAAAAGTAGACATTTTTTTCAAAAACAAAAACTCACCAATGTTTGTTAAGAATATTTTGCTTATTTTGCTTCTTGTATGTGATGATGATGATATGATGATATGATGATAGGACGGACGATGCCATGTAAATATTATTTATTTTGTGTGCACCACTTTACCTTTGTAGTATGTACAGCTGCATTTTACAGACATGGGTTCAAATAGTATCTGTTTTCAACTGCACTTAATTGAGCTTGCCTGGCGCAATGGAGCCATTGGAATAGTCCAAAAAGTGCAATCCCCACCCATCTGCCACTCCAGCCCAGGCTCAATTAAATGCTCAAAGTATTGGAAAGAAAACAAATACTGTTTGAACCCAGATCTGAACATGTCTCATTCTCTGCCTGACTGACTGACTTTACGTTTGTCTCCTGTTGGTTTCTCTGACTGTTGCTTTGAAGGCTTATTATGGTTAATCATTTTTTTTCCATTTAATTTATTATCTTAATTCAACATCTCAAAGTGCACTACAGGGAATCCGGAATCCGCATGGCAGAAAAATCACATTGCTCACACTATAAAGAAGCTAATTCAAAGAGCTGTTGAATGTTTGTTGAGAGAAACACAGCAGCAATTCTATTTGATGATGCTATTGAAAGGGTGTATTTTCACAGTGCAAGAGCAATGTGATTCATTTTCCCTACTGCGAGTTTGATTGAATCTGGTCTTAGTTGTTAAGACAGACAGAAGGGTGTGACTGGGTTTGTTCACGATGTCTTCTTTACCTTCTGTTACATCAGAAGAGAGAGGGTCCACTTTATATCTTGGTCTAATATCTACTGCTGTGTAACATCATCAATCCTAACTAGAACAGCCTACTTGTATCCAAACTACTTAGGCGTATTGCTATATACATATCATACGTGATCTCTCAATGCTGTTCATATTCAGTGTGGCTGTTACATCGGTTGAGAGATGAGTGTGACTACAATGTCTACAATAATCACTCACACACACTTATGCTTTGTTCTTTCTCCCTGCCTTGGTGCTATTCTATGTGTTATGTATTGCAAAAGCTAGATAGAATGTAGCCTAGGTAGCCACAATAACACCCCAAGGAATTCCAAGGAACAAATGCATCAAGGTCCTAGATGTAGCTAAAGCTTCTCATGCTAATGATGCAATGACATATCCGAAGAGTCAGAGTCCTCTGTCTGAAAACAGGTTATATGCATAATATTGGCTGTGGCGGACTAGCAGTTGGTAGTGCAGACTGTTTACTCAATGGTATAGATGGACAAACCTCATGTAAAGTAAATGAATCAGTTACAACCATTCTATTACCCAGAAAACAAAGAGGGTATTGAATTGTGGTGGTAGAGAGAGATGGACATACAGACGGACAGACACATCGTTGATCATTTTGAGGAGTCTGTTGCCAGCTGGTCAAAGGAATGTTCACTTTTTTAAATGAGTTGTAAATAAATGACTGCATAATGTTTTTATTTAATAATTATTTATGTATTATATATAAATATGTTCATTTCTTTTTTTATTGCGCAGTGTTAAGTAAAAACCTCTCGAAGTGTGTGTGTGTGTGTGTGCGTGCGTGCGTGTGTGTGTGCATGTGTGTTTCTGCCTATGTGTGTGTAACGTTAATGATCTTTGCTAAAGCGATACTGATGATTACCTTGTTAAAACAAAGTCGCAGAGCTCTGTCCTTTTCCTACAGGTTGTTTATATGTATCTGACCAATTGCTGATAATAAATAAGAAAAACAAAATAATTGTGTCATTAGCCTCCATGACAAGGCTCTCATCATGCAGTATGCACCCGTATTAAAAAACAAATATGTTGTAATATCAGTCTACACCGCTAGATGGCGCTAGAACACTATTTAAGATGTCATTCTGACCATTCCCTCCAGCTAGGTCTTTGAAAATATATGTCTCCCCTCTTCCAGTGCAGAAGAAAATATAGATATAGAAACAGTCCCTGAAGACGGCAGAATCTGTGAGAAACTCAGACCCAGGACACACGTAGGTCAGAAAGAGCTATCCACACAGACGTCAGAGGACAGAAAGGGCTTTAGTGAAGTCTGAGGAACTGGACCTATTCCACTGTACATTTAAAATCACAGTCTCTCTGGCCTGAGCGATAGTGTGAAGATGTTTCTTCATCTTTAAGAGTCTAAGCTGGGGGGGATTGTTTGAAAATGATCATGCCAAGGTTCATTTTGCTTTTTGCTTTTGAAATTTAGGACCCCTTTAGGTAGATATAAAAAATATATATAAAAAATATTAAATAAAACATTGAATTTGGCCTTACTGCTATTAGCCCATAGAAACGCATTTCATAACAGATACATACATGGAAAAACTGTTTTTTTAACTGCTACCAGGGTACCTTCAGATTAATCTTGTGGAGCTTGTGGGCATCCTAGAGCAAAACAACAGACACGTATGTGTTCGTGAGAGTCTCACCTTTCCATATTGGTGTGTAGACAAAACTGTTCGGATGCAACAGACGTTTTCGTGAGAATACCGATTTTCGGGATGTCTTGTGGTCTGACCAACACCGTTGTAGTTCAGTCACCTTCCAGGTCACCATTGGTGGATGAGGTGGATTGAGGTGCAGCTCATGCAACAAAACTAAACATATCTCTAGTTTAAACAGACAGATTTTGACGGGGATTACTTAATCATCTTTGTTCCTAGGTGGAACATAAAGCTTCCATGAGAGAGCACCACTGCTACCGATTTTATGCCTTTTTGGGAATGGTTTTCCAGGCTAGTCATGACAGGATTGTGCTTTACATTTACAGGTCATTCCTAGGTAATAGTCTTGTAGATGTTGTTTCTATGTTGTTTCAATGTAAATTCTAGATCATTTAGTAAGTGTCCCTAATAGCAGCCTATTCCTTGTTTAGTGCATTATATTTGACCAGGCCCTGGTTTACATTAAATTACATTCCTCCACTGAATCAGTTGATTGTCCTCTCCTCTGCTTGTTAAAGTCATGTTTCGGTCTTAATCAAGCTTAATCAACCAGAGTCATCACACTGTCACAACTGTAATCATTGATCAGGGAGACTAACCACAGTCCGTCTGTGTGGCCTTGGTACTACCGTCCATTCAGCTCCTCTCATGATCATGTCTCCATCTCTGTGTGTGTGTGCATGCTCCTTAATCAACTTAATCAATTAACTTCTGTTGTGAAACCACTTCTTGTTTCGACCTCTGAGTTATCAAGATCCAGGAAAATTTGATGAGGACAGAGAGGAAATTTAAAGCACTTGATCATTTGGGCTTATCTCTCTCTCTCTCTCTCTCTCTCTCTCTCTCTCTCTCTCTCTCTCTCTCTCTCTCTCTCTCTCTCTCTCTCTCTCTCTCTCTCTCTCTCTCTCTGTCTTTCTCTCCCTCTCTCTGCTTCATAGATGACAAATCAAAATTTAATTTTATTTGTCACATGCGCCAAATACCGAGACCTTACCGTGAAATGCTTACTTACAAGTCCTTAACCAACAATGCAGTTGAAGAAATAGAGTAAAGAAAATATTTACGAAATAAACTTAATGTAAAAAATGTAATCAAAAGTAACACTATAAAATAACAATAGTAGACACTATATACAGGTGGTAGCGGTACCGAGTCAATGTGCGGGGGTACAGGTTAGAGGTCATTTGTACATCTAGGTAGGGGTAGAGTGACTATGCATAGATAATAAACAGTAAGCAGCAGCAGTGTAAAAGCAAACCGGGGGGGGGGGGGGGGGGGGGGCGTGCGGTAGTAGAGAGAACAGTCTATGACTTGGTTGACTGGAGTCTTTGACAATTTTTTGGTCTTTCCTCTGACACCACCTAGCATATAGGTTCTGGATGGCAGGAAGCTGGGCCGTACGCACTACCCTCTGTAGCGCCTTACGGTCGGATGCCGAGCAGTTGCCATACCAGGCTGTGATGCAACCGGTCAGGATGCTCTCAATAGCGCAGCTGTAGAACTTTTTGAGGATCTGGGGACCCATGCCAAATCTTTTCAGTCTCCTGAGGGGGAAAAGGTGTTGACGTGCCCTATTCACGACTGTCTTGGCGTGTATGGACCATGATAGTTTGAAACTCTCGATCCGCTCCACTACAGCGCCGTCGATGTTAATGGGTCCTGTTCGGCCCTCCTTTTCCTGTAGTCCACAATCAGCTCCTGTCACGCCCTGACCATAGAGAGCCCTTGGTTCTCTATGGTGTAGTAGGTCAGGGCGTGACAAGGGGGTGATCTAGTATGTCTATTTCTATGTTGGTGCTAATATGGTTCCCAATTAGAGGCAGCTGTTTATCGTTGCCTCTGAGTGGGGAACATATTTCGGTAGCTATTTCCCCACCTGTGTTTTGTGGGATATTGATTGTTTGTTAGTGTGTTTGAGCACTACGTCCTCACGGTCTTTGTAAGTTTTGTTATTTTGTTTTGTTAGTTTCACTTAAATAAATATGTGAAACTATACTCACGCTGCGCCTTGGTCCGATCATTTTCAAGAACGTGACAGCTCCTTTGTCTTGCTCACGTTGAGGGAGACGTTGTTGTCCTGGCCCCACACTGGCAGGTCTCTGATGTCCTCCCTATAGGCTGTCTTATCGTTGTCAGGCCGACCACTGTTGTGTCATCAGCAAACTTAATGATGGTGTTGGAGCCGTGCTTGGCCACGCAGTCGTGGGTAAACAGGGAGTACAGGAGGGGACTAAGCATGCACCCCTGAGGGGCCCCCGTGTTGTGGATCAGTGTGGCAGATGTGTTGTTGCCTACCCTTACCACCTGGAGGCGGCCTGTGAGGAAGTCCAGGGTCCAGTTGCAGAGGGAGGTGTTTAGTCCCAGGTTCCTTAGCTTAGTGATGAGCTTTGAGGGTACTACGGTGTTCAACGCTGAGCTGTAGTCAATGAACAGCATTCTCACATAGGTGTTCCTTTTGTCCAGGTGGGAAAGAGCAGTGTGAAGTGCGGTAGAGATTGCGTCATCTGTGGATCTTTTGGGGCGGTATGCGAATTGGAGTGGATCTAAGGTTTTTGTGATGATGGTGTTGATGTGAGCCATGACCAGCCTTTTAAAGCACTTCATGGCTACCGACATGAGTGCCACAGGGCGTTGGTCATTTCGGCAGATTACCTTCGCTTTCTTGGGCACAGGGACTATGGTGGTCTGCTTGAAATATTTAGGTATTACAGACTCAGTCAGGGAGAGGTTGAAAATGTCAGTGAAGATACTTGCCAGTTGGTTCCAGGAAAGTTCTGTATGTCTGCCCGAGGCCTGGAGATGAATGCCTGGCATCACTTTAAATCTCCAACAGACTAAACCATGTACTAGCTAAGTACTAGCTAAGTACTAGATAAGTACTAGCTGAATTGTCTGTGTCTGTTTTTAAAGACATCAGTGATGTAACCAGTAGAGAGGCCACTGCCAGATGCTCCTGCTGACGATGTCTGGAAGATAAATAGCCTGGACTGACAAACTTTGGGGAGCAGAATTTAGCTCCTCGTCTGTCTTTTGTCAGCTGAGAACCTTTTATTTCCCATTTTTGTAAACGCTTAAACTAGAAACATTTCCCTAATTGTCCCACTTCTCCCTTAATTTAGAGTGCATCTGCAAGACTTCATCCACAGAATGACAAGCATTCAAACATAGTTCTTCCTCTTCCATTTCTCCTCTTGTCTTTCTCCTCTGGCTCCAAGAGCCTGCAGGCTGCAGTCAGTCAGACACACACACACACAGTAACACACAGTGGGTCTAATTGTGATGAGGAGGAAGTACTCGATGGTGATGGCTGCCAGCTGCATCCTGTGACCGTCATTCTGATCCCGCATTTGTCTCTGTCATCTCCAAGATCCCTCCGTCCGTCCGCCTGCCGCCTGCACGTTCCCGCCCGCCTGACCGCACATCCACATAAAATACATTGGCAGCCTCCACCACAAGCTCCAGGAAGTCCGCGCTTTGTACCCACACATGGCATATCGATGTGCCCACCCTCCCACCATAACAACCCACCAGGCACTCTCCCACTACCCACCACCCATCCATTCTGGTCAGGGGTAAAACTCATGTTAGACTTGTCTGTCCATCTCTGGGTGTCTAGTCAGAGCGGAGTAGAGTGGGCACTTCAGATGCCAGCTGGCTGGCAGGATGGCATAGACATAGCAGCCACAGATCCCTGCCACAACCACATCATGGTTAGGCCTGAAGCTAAGGGGCCTGCTCCCCTCTCCTCTGCTCCCAACATCTGCCCTGACGATCGGGCAACGAGCCATGCCAGCTGGGCATATTCATGATACCGGACGGATCAGGCTCGGCCTCCTATACGTACTGCCAACGTCACTCAGCTCATTCCACAGCCCCCTTCTTTTCTCTCCCTCTCCCCTTCATTAGTCCTCTTTCCATTCCCTTCCCCTTCCTTTCTCCCCGTCCCTGTCCCCACCCTCCATCCTGGGTAGGACTATTAGGGAAGTGACTAGTTTGTAATTCGTTGCCCGTTGCTCTGCACTGCAGTGAATGGGCACCAAAGGTGTGCCAGGGAAAATTAGCACCACCTCCTGATTACCCCTTTAACCTTTAGGGTGTCTCTTGGAGTGAGAGAGCGAAAGAGAAGTGTGTGTGGGGGGGGGGGGGGGGTGATCAGGAGGAAGAGAAAGTTGCTGCTCAGTGTTTAGTTAACAAAGTGCCTTTCAATGGATTCTCTCTCTCATATCTCTGATGTTGCAAAAATGACTAGTTCAGTTGTAACTCCTCAACATGATACAAGCATTTCACTACACTCGCATTAACATCTGCTAACCATGTGTATGTGACAAATAAAATGTGATTTGATTTGATGCTCTGTAATGCTGTTTTGCCCTTGAGAATCCTTGAGCCCGACATTATTCTCTTTTAGGCTCTGAAACATGGCAGAGCGACTATTGCCAAGGACCTGGCGAAGGTCCTATGCGTTGTGTATTTGTGCGTGTCAATAAATCACATCGGGAGCATATGCTGCATATTATCCTCCAAGAAAACATTGGCCAATTTCCCATTTTTTTTATTCCACTTCACTTCTTGATGAATCGCTAGTATTGAAACCTCAAACCTGGGTCTGCATATATTAAGCTTTTTAGAGTCCACATGAGTAGTCATATTCATTGTGATCTAAAAGGTAAGAACTGATCCTAAACCAGCACTTTCGTCGCTTGATAGGGCCTCTGGTTCTTGGGCACCAGTCCTGTACTTCAAAAATGAGGGGTATCAAGGTAGCAGCAGACCCCAGGCTGGGATTCAGCATCATGGCAGGCCTCTTAAGATTTATCCGCCTGGGTCTGGTGCTGCTGCAGCTGTTGTGAAGGCTAGTCTCTCTCCCTCTCTTTCTCTCTCCTGTGAAGGCTCCCTAAGCCATTCAGAACAGGAATCCATCAGGCCCAGGGGTGAGTTATAGTGACAGTAGCAGACCACCACAATGTTATAGCACTGAGAGGACCACAGATTTATTCAACCAGAACTACCCTCCCTGTCTTTTCCTCTCCTCTCTTCCCCTCCTCTTTTTCTTCTTCTCCAGGATGGCATTTGAAAGGAAGCAGAGGGGGGCTATCTATCTATACTGCCTGCAACAAACACACACTCAACATGTGGTGCATGCTCCTTTAACCTTGTGCTCTGACAGTGCGTTTACGTATAGTTTGATACCGCACAATGATAGCAACACGCACATGCATGTGCACCTAGACATGAATTGACTTTGCACTTGTGGTAGTCAAGATGTGGACCATCCACATAATAAGACCACATGTTCTAAGGGTCCCTCAAGTAGCCTACTTCTTTGGCCCTGTCTTCTCCTTGAGTGACTTCAAAGTGTTCTGCTTAACTCTTCCCAGGTCTTGAACATCCTCAATAAGGCTACATTTAGCACTTCTGTCAATGTAGGCTAATCTTTCACAGGCTAAATTGAATTATATGGTTTAGACCGTTACTAAATATACAGTAGGTCAATTTTTGTATGCATTAGCATTTGGTTAGCCAAAATTCTGCACATAACCAATAGCCTATGAGAAAACAATGTCATTGTCCAGCTGTGCTGGTTTATATCGCAGTGATCTGTTCATACATAGTGAGGGAGGGAGCTTGTGCTATAGCCTAGTGAGTTTGTTTGTCCTGGAGTCATACTGTATACGCACTGTGGCTCTCTGTGAATGTCGGCTCGTTTATCTCTATCAACCAACCCCACCACTCTACCGCACGTCAGTAAATGAAAAGCTTTTCCGTCGAGCTTTAGTGGCTGTTTTAAAGACTACTCTGTGATCCTTGCGTCTCGGACCAATCTCGCCCCGTTTTTTAATATTTCACTCGTTCCTCTCCTCCCCTCCCTCATCTTCTCTCTCTCATATTATGTGTGGACAGAGCGACGGTGTTTCTCTCAGCCCGGATGTGTTGTAGACACGCGTTTTCCAGAGGTGCGGTTATAAAGCGTCCGTTATTTATCCGACTCTACTTTTAACTGTTCTCCCTTTCAGTAAGGAACTGCTAGGCGAGCCTCACGCGCACGGCAGGCAGCAAGACAATCAAATCAAGGACTGATCCCTTATGTTTGCTCTGAATCGCATTTTCATCTTTCATTGAACTATGACATTGCTTCAGCCCTGCTCTCTGGATTAATTCCTATGTAATCGTTGTTTGTCCCCCCCCCATCTCGTCCAATATCTGTCTCCAAGTGTAGGCTAAGCTTGTTCAGTGGTCATGGGGTGTATAATTTCATTTTTATCTAGGCTGGTGAGGGTCTTGACGGTTGTGTAAAAGCGGATACCCCGTGGATTTATGGTCTTCACAGACAAAGAGCCAGCGAAGGGAAACTAGTGGAAGTTTGAGACCAGGAAGAATGCAGGCGACGTGTTGGTGTGCGGTGTTACTCCTGACGCCAGCGGTTTACCTGGTGAGTAGTGGTTTTGTTTGTGTTTATAAATACTTTGTCGTTTCATTGTTGTCTCGGTGTTTTGTGGTCTTTCAATTACACATTTTACTAAAATCTCATGTGTAAAAACGATTTCTTATGAAATGCACCTCACTGACAGAACTATTGAAGCCAACTCTTCACTTCAGGGGCATGTCCTTAAAACATTCCGTCGTCCTGTATCGGGGTATTGGGAGGAAATACAACTTTTTAAATTCCACATCATCATGACTGAGACATGGCGGAGCGTGAGTTTTAAAAACAGACTATTTAACAATTACTGTATGCGTTTATATTTGATCACTGTGGTCTATGGTCCAATTAACTAATTAGTCCAATTAATTTTCAAAATGAATATGTTTGGTTATAAGACTAAATAATTATTTAATATTTGACTGATAATTTTTTTAAACACGTGTCAAAGAAATAACACATTTAAAGTGTCAAATTAAAACATTGTTTCCCGCACACTAGCTGAAAACGGACACGATTGTGCTGCAGTTCCAACAAACCGTCTCATGGGGGCGTCATAGCGAACCAAAAACGACCGGCAGGTGCGTCTGAAGGCTACACGTCAACCTGAAGGATCCTTTCAAATTCTCCGTTTCTCCTTTTGATTTTGGCAGTAAGGATTTTTCCTTTCAGTCCGCCACATGAAAAATGATCCCAGTCATAGCAGTTATAATACACACAACATGGAGGAGAGTTGTTTGTTGCGTGGCCCGGACAACCCAGCTCCATCTTGCTGATCTCAAAGCGAGCATAATGTGATAACATTTAACTTATGCTAGGACATTGAGTGGAAAGAAAACACTTGTTTCTCATGCACCAAAGTTTTGTTCAAAAGTAACAGGAAGACTCTCTGATATATATAAAAAAAGCATGCCACTTAAATATTTCAAATAAAGTCACTTTCCAAGTAGGCTATATTATAATTTGCAAAAAATAAAATGAACGCACACGCTTTCGTGTGAGTTCTGCAGACACCTTGAGGAGAGTAGCCTAATGCCTTCACACAAAATGTTGCCTAAGCTTCTGTTCCCTATCCCTAACCCAGATAACTTGGCACTAAGACTAGCGGATGCCACATCATACACCTAAATGAATCCGCCTTTGATTCTTACTGGAATTGAGCGGGGATTCTCTCCCTTCACTCACTCAGTTTCTCTACGCAACTCAAAATACATGTTTATTCCTTTAAGAGGCTATTGGTATCAGGTGTTAAAAAGAGGCTACTGTCCGGTGTTAAAATGAATGTAAGTCAAATGTTTTGTAATATACAGTTCGCAACACCCACACGCACAAGCGCGCGCGCACACCCACCCGCACACACACACACACACACACACACACACACACACACACAATGGATAGGCTTCTGTCTATTTCCTTTGAACTTACCACAGGACATTTTTCCCCAACACATTTTAGATTTCACGAAATACGCCTATATCAACTGGCTTCTCTTACAACTGTCCTATTGACATTTCAATAATGGTTCGAATTATTTCATCTGCATAATCCTCACGCAAAACGACATTTATTCAAACTAAAATTATTCTAATCAAGCTAATTAATTTACTGGTTGTTTTCTATCGGCTTGACGGAATAGAATTTAATTGCGTAGCCAATTTAAATTTAAATTCAGAAAAACAGGTCGTTGTTGTTAGTTGTCCGTGGGGTATTATTTTACCACATTATCTAAAATGAGTCTGAAAACTTCCATGGCGCGTTGGGCTATGTTTAAAATGTAAGCATATAGATAGGCCTACAAAGGATTTTACAATTTGTGCCACATTTACAGGAAGATATCCTATGTAATTATTAATCAATTCCACAGAATTATAATAATTGGAGTGTGCTCAAGACCTATACAATTCAAAAATCTCGCAACATTTAGTAATCATAATAAAATAAATGTAAATGTAATCTATATTTTGCGTTACACATGGGCTTATTTGATATGGGCTTTGGTAAGGATACAGCTAGAATATCTTGTAGGATGTGAACACCAACATCTCAGATGCAACATATAGACCAAAGCATGACCTGTAATATTCCGCTATAAATGTTTCTTCACTGTAAACATAAAATCATCGATTTTATAGGCCAAAGTACATTTCCCTGTATAAAGGAATATTATCGTATAATAGATTAGACACCTTAGAATCATTTTGTCCTTGTTATTTGACCTCTTCACGCATAGAATTCCACCTCTGAATTTCAATCAAACGAGTCATGGAGCATTATCAAGTGGGTTTTCTCCTTCAGTACCGGGAGCTGTCCATGGTGCTGATATTCATGACCGTTGTTTTACTCGCCTTAAAACAGCCGGGTAGAATGAGTCCCAATTGAACACATCATTGCAGTGGGAAGCAAATGTTTTAAAAGTCCGTTTTGTTCATTCAAACCAATGAAGATGTAGGCTTGATGATGAAACCTGAATTCACATAGGCCTAATAGTTCGAAATGACAAATTTGCCAAGTGCCATTTGACACTTTTCAACTTTTTCCCCGCCCTGAAATGGTTTGTCAATTTTGGCATAGGCCTAGGACTACTTAATTTTACATTAAGGAAAAGTTTTTTTTTTTAATCAATTCAATACAACGCAATATGCATATTCCATGGTAGGATTTATTTAGTATATATATATATATATATTTATATATATATATACATATATACATACACAAATTGATTAGGATTTTTTTTTTACATAATGATATTGGCTGCAGATTTTGGGATGAAAATGTAGTCTTTGTAATGTATAGCCTAGGTTCAATTTGTCTTTTGCTTCATAAAAAAGGTAGACCTTTTTCAGTCGACTGTAAAGAGATGAACATCTTTGATTATATTGTCTTATAGTTACGAATTGGTTAATGTTAGTTTAATTCTACACCTGGATATCTGCTCTCTCCATGTCTGCGCTCCACTAAACCGAGATGATTCTTTTCCAGACAGTTAAACTGTCGGGTTTATCCATACCTACGGGGATTACTGTTGAACTTTGAAGGTTTTATTTCGTGTTAAAAGCTCTTGTCTCGTCTCTAAGCCTCTTGTCTGAGCGGGGCGCGCCTTGACCTGGATAACACTGTGCTCGCTCTGAAGAACAGTTGATGCAGGTGTTCAGTGGTATAATACAGCGCACGCCTCTCCGCGAGGGCGGCATTCACAAATGAATATGGTCACCTATGGCTACAAAATATAATTAAAATAGGATTGTATTCATTATTCGGCTGAGTTGGGAGTTGTCGGTGCCCTCCCAGGTGCGTGTGTGTGTGCGTGCGTGTGTGTGTGTGTGCGTCCAATACAACCCAGTCAGATAGTTGACATTCTTTTAGGGGGATTTTGCTCCCAGCAGAGTGACTGCTGATGATACTCTGATGACTGACAGCTAGTGTGAACAACAGCATGTTCTCTGGCCCTATGACTGGTAGCAGGGTGGCTCCTATTGCTGCAACACAAGGCTGTCAGTGACTGGCAGGTGTGTGTGTGTGTGGGGGGGGGGGGGGGGGGGGGGGTCTCGGCAAAGTCTCACTTCCTCTAAAGGGGCAATGAGGAGGCTCTGTTCCTGAGGGACAGACAGACACACAGACATAATGACTCCTAAATGGCACCTTGTTCCCTAAATAGTGCACTACTTTAGGGCAGGCATATTACAACTACACCATCATTGTTTAACAGGCTGGAGAGAGGGCCTGACATGCCAAGCAGTTGGCGCAGAGGGAGAGACACCGACAGTGCTGCATCCTAAATGGAACTCTATTCCCTGTATAGTGCACTATGTTTGGCCAGCCTCTCACCATTGTTTGTTAGTGGAGCTGTGAAGATTCAAGTACCGCAATATTTTTTCCATGGCAAAAATGAAAACACGAAGAAGACCAAACTCTTTGGTTCTTTTAAAAACCTGCTGTATGTAAAATATTGTGCGCTATAGCTTGGAATATGCATACATGTGACTCTGGATGACATTTACATTTTAGTCATTTAGCAGACGCTCTTATCCAGAGCGACTTACAGTTGTGAATGCATACATTTCATTTCATTACATTACATACATTTTTTTGTACTGGCCCCCCATGGGAATCGAACCCACAACCCTGGCGTGGCACACACCATGCTGGCGTTGCAAACACCATGCTCTACCAACTGAGCCACAGAGTGCTGTTGAGGCTACTGTAGACCTTCATTGCAAAACAGGATATTTTTTTTAATATTTCACTATTTAAATTTTTATGCAATTCACTGAGGATGGTCCTCCCCTGAGGAGCATCTACTGGTGTACAATAGGGTTGAACAACTGTCCTACAAAATCGACCCTAATCCTCACTAATCATGGAACAGTAATGACAATGGTCCAGTTGTCGTGAACCGTGCACCAGGCTCCAGGTTTAAACTGCTATGTGTGGTCTGTGTCTCAAATTATTGCAAAACTTGTAATACAGTGCATTCGGAAAGTATTCAGACCCATGACTTTTGGATTAAATAGTTTTTTCCCCCTCATCAATCTACACACAATACCCCACAATGACAATGCAAAAACAGGTTCTTAGACATTTTCGCTAATGTATTAAAAATAAAAAACGGAAATATCACTTTTACATAAGTATTCAGATCCTTTACTCAGTACATTGTTGATGACAACATAGCTAATGAAGTGTGTTTCCAACATAAGGGCTGTTAAATCCGTTTAGTGCTTTGTTTCCTTGCCACAATAGTAACAAGTATTGCGACACTGGTATCGTCCCGGCCCTAATTGTTAGTAGTATTAAACCATCATAACATGCTGGAGATGTTGAGACCAGCCCTGCCATAGCAAGCAGTCAGCACAGTGGGAGAGGGATTGCCACACAGAGATCAGTGTATGGGGAAATATTGCTTGCATTTGAGTCTTGTCAGACAATATTACATTACATCAGCAAAGAACGGAAATCAGTCCAATTCTGATTCTGTCCTTTCATTGAACACAAATTACGTTATCATTTTTGTCAGCCATTTTCATTCCCATTTATTGGGAAATATACAGATGTAGGATCTTAATTTGATCACCCTGTTGCAAGACAACTTCCCTAAACTGTAGCACTACCTTTATCCAGAAGTCCACATACTGTAGGCCGAGAGCAGAGCCGTAAAGGGGCATGGCCGAGAGTTCAGTCTCTTAGCACACAGCACTATAATCCTCTATTAAACCCCCAGCCTCTTCACAGCACAGCCAAGTGGTCTGCTAGTAGCTATGTTACATGTGAATTAACAGTGAAGGATCTACTTTAACTGAGGAACTCAAGTAGCTCTCGACCAGCATTACAATACAACGAATTGTCTCCATGCCCGTTGACCATCCACTGCAATCACATTATCTTTGATGGAAATCACACTTTAAGAGGAATCTGTTATTACTGTGAATATTTCCTAGAAATGACTCTTCATATTTCTATGAATGTATCTGTTATTAATTAATATCAATACGTCAGCATTATGATGTATTGTCAGTTGTTTGGCTCCTTGATATAGCTGAGGTCTTATATGGTGTACACATGTACTTACATGGTACACTTCATACTCAACATCCAATTTTGGTAGATTTTTGATTGAGTTTTCATGAAATGTGAATTCTACTAATTACTTTGTTTTCGGGTTTAAATCTAGGTTTAAATGTGAAGGGGAAAAAATATGCTTTAAGTTGAATTAACTTGGTATATATCCCATTTAGACTCTAAAAACATGCTTCAGTTCAGTACTGCTGACCTTTGACCCTTCGATCAGAGACTGGAAGTGTCTCAGAAGAGAAACCCCCCACCTGTGTGTGTGTGTGTGCCTCAGAAGAGCCCGTGGTGCACCTCTGTAATTCACACCTCAAGGTGACCTGACTCTGCTGTGCTCCTCTACTGAACTGCTCTTGTGGTCCACTGATGATAACACACCTGGTGGTCCACTTATGATGACACATGTGACCTGGGGGCAACACTCCTTTCTCCTTTATCAACCCTTCTCTGTCTCCCTGGACCAATAACACCCTGCATAGGAGACAGTAAGCTGTGTGTGTGTGTACTTGACCTTGGTTTGGGGCAGAAAATTGATGATAATGGTCTACAGTTGTTGGAATCGCCCCTTGACGGGCGTTGGTTAATTTTTGACTGCATGGATCATTACAGTTTTGTTTATTCAAATCCTATTGGGGGAAGCTGGCAGATATTTACAGCTCATTTTGTCATCTTTTATGGTGTTTTAATTTGGAAGTCTTTCCTTGATGACCGGACCCCTAACCTGCCCATACCATCTAAACAACCAAAATAACCCTGACCCCTGACTGTGAAGGCACTTGGGATCTGACACTATCTGTCTCTGGGTGTGTGTGTGCGTGTGTGCATTTTTGCTGGCATCCATGTCTGCTCGTACACATGCGTTCTATGTGATTAATGACAACAGCCTCCATCTTTCCCCACCGTGCACTGCTCTAGTTTTTCAATCACATTCAGAGGTCTAGGGTCATATTTGGAGCTAACCACTGAAGGGCATTGACTGTTTCTGTGAAATATAATTGAGGCCTGGCCTGACCTGAGGTTTGATCCTCTGGGGGACTCTGGGGGACTTCTCTGTCTGCTCCACTACTCTGCTATTCTCTGTCTGGGAACTGTGGGAAGTCTATCTGCAGCCTCTTGATAGGAGGAGCTTTGTAGCAGACCTACCTGGGTTCAAATACTATTTTTTATTATTTCAAATACCTTATCTGTGCTTGATCGAGCTTGCCTGGCACATTGTAATCAATGGAATAGTTCCAACATTTTAAACCCCCACCCATCTGGTACACCTGGCAGGCTAGAGCAGAAACCCCCACCCATCTGGTACACCTGGCAGGCTAGAGAAGAAACCCCCACCCATCTGGTACACCTGGCAGGGTAGAGCAGAAACCCCCACCCATCTGGTACACCTGGCAGGATAGAGCAGAAACCCCCACCCATCTGGTGTACCTGGCAGGATAGAGCAGAAACCCCCACCCATCTGGTACACCTGGCAGCGTTGAGCAGAAACCCCCACCCATCTGGTACACCTGGCAACGTTGAGCAGAAACCCCCACCCATCTGGTACACCTGGCAGGATAGAGCAGAGACCCCCACCCAGTTTTTGTTGTTGGCAGAAGCATTCAACAATCTCTATCGACATTGCTAGCACTGCCTGTATTTCATTTTCAAGCTGGGTTTTCTGGAAATAGCCCTTGTCTTGCCTCTTGACTCTGTCCTGTTTCACAGTATCCTTCCTTAGGCATGGTGGGTTGTTGTAACATGCCAGCACCAGCATATGCATGGAAGAAAACAAAGGCATTCAGTAGACTGGGAGTTGTTCCTGCCTTAGTGAATAGCTGTAGTGAATGTGTGTTGACTAGTGATGGCATTTGTACCTAACAGCAGTAGTGATGGATTGCATAAGCCTGCTGATGGGCTTGATTGACCACTTTAACAGAGCAGAGATCAGACGCTCTCGCTTGACTGGGTCTATGTGGCAGGGAGCGGATAGGGGAAGGAGGGGGAAGGGAGAGGGGGGAAGGGGAGGGGGGAAGCACTCCTGCTTCGCTGGGTCTAGGAAGAGGGTAAGGGACGGGAGAGAAGGGGAGGAGGGGTGTAAACTTCCGTCCCTGCAACACACCAGTGGTGATGGATCTATCCACAGGGCCGTGTCTGCCGCACCGTCCGAGATACACAGCTACAGGCCAGAAGTCCGTTGATGGGAGTTATCTTCCTGATCTTTCACCTTCAGTAACAGAGACTGGCCATGGGGAGCACTAGCTCCATTCAAGCTTCAGGGGTACGTTTCCATACCCTGGTTAAACCACACTGAACAATGTGTCCATGGCAAGAGCAGCGTTCATGCTGGTTTAATCAGGCTACGTTTGGAAGAGCTTTAAGAACAAATCCATGAGGGATGAACACACGTCCAAGTAACTGTAAATGCCGTGTCTGTCTGTCTCTTGGCAGAATAGCACTGCACCTTGGGTTTAAAGTTTTTTGGTTGCACCCTCTCCTCCAGACTAGCCCATAGAAACATATTTCATAACAGATTCATACATGGAAAAACAGCTTTTTTAACTGGTACCAGGGTACCTTCAGATTAAACTTGTGGAGCTTGTGGGCATCCTAGAGCAAAACAACAGACACGTATTTGTTCGTGAGAGTCTCACCTTTCCATATTGGTGTGTAGACAAAACTGATCGGATGCAACAGACGTTTTCGTGAGAATACCGATTTTCGGGATGTCTTGTGGTCTGACCAACACCGTTGTAGTTCAGTCACCTTCCAGGTCACCATTGGTGGATGAGGTGGATTGAGGTGCAGCGCATGCAACAAAACTAAACATATCTCTAGTTTAAACAGACAGATTTTGACGGGGATTACTTAATCATCTTTGTTCCTAGGTGGAACATAAAGCTTCCATGAGAGAGCACCACTGCTACCGATTTTATGCCTTTTTGGGAATGGTTTTCCAGGCTAGTCATGACAGGATTGTGCTTTACATTTACAGGTCATTCCTAGGTAATAGTCTTGTAGATGTTGTTTCTATGTAAATTCTAGATCATTTAGTAAGTGTCCCTAATAGCAGCCTATTCCTTGTTTAGTGCACTATATTTGACCAGGCCCTGGTTTACATTAAATTACATTCCTCCACTGAATCAGTTGATTGTCCTCTCCTCTGCTTGTTAAAGTCATGTTTCGGTCTTAATCAAGCTTAATCAACCAGAGTCATCACACTGTCACAACTGTAATCATTGATCAGGGAGACTAACCACAGTCCGTCTGTGTGGCCTTGGTACTACCGTCCATTCAGCTCCTCTCATGATCATGTCTCCATCTCTGTGTGTGTGTGCATGCTCCTTAATCAACTTAATCAATTAACTTCCGTTGTGAAACCACTTCTTGTTTCGACCTCTGAGTTATCAAGATCCAGGAAAATTTGATGAGGACAGAGAGGAAATTTGAAGCACTTGAGCATCTCTCTCTCTCACCCCCCTGATTTTTGTGAATATTTTCTGAGGAACTGTCACGGTTGTCGTAAGGAGGAGTGGAACAAAGTGCAGCGTGTGTCGTTCCACATTTTATTTACACTGTGAAACTATGCAATACATAAATAAACTGAATGACAAAAACAAACCGTGACGCAGAGTATAAACATGCACTACTCAAAAAACAATCTCCCACAAACCCAGGTGGAAAAAAACCCTACTTAAGTATGATCTCCAATTAGAGACAATGAGGACCAGCTGCCTCTAATTGGAGATCATCCTAAACAAAACCCCAACATAGAAATACAAAACTAGAACCTGAACATATAAAACTTAGAAAAAAACGTCACACCCAGACCTACACTACCATAGAAAATAACATCTTTCTATGGTCAGGACGTGACAGTACCCCCCCCAAAGGTGCGGACTCTGACCGCACCTAAACAACAACAAAAAAACACAGGGAGGGTTAGGGAGGGTGACCAATGTCTATGGCGGCTCTGGTGCAGTACTCAGAACCTTCTCATCCCGCGAATCCTCCAGCAGAGGAGGCGGCTCCGGTTCGGGGTGTAACCCCTGCTCCGCCCACTGATCCCTCCCCTTTTGTGTCACCGGACTGCGGATCATCACCGGAGGTTCCGGACTGCGGACCGCCGCCGGAGGTTCCGGACTGGAAAGACACACTGGAGGCCTGATGCGTGGGACTGGCACAGGTGGCGCCAGACTCGAAACACGCACCTCAGGGCGAGTGCGGGGAGCAGGAACAGGACACACCGGACTGGGCAGGCGCACTAGAAACCTGATGCGTGGGGCTGGCACAGGTGGCGCCAGACTGGTGACACGCACCTCAAGGTAAGCACGAGGAGTTGGCTCAGGTCTCCAACCTGACTCTACCAATCTCCCCGTGTGCCCCCCCCCCCCCAAATAATTTTTGGGGGCTGCCTCTCGTGCTTCCCTTGTTGCTGTGCTCTCGCTGCCTCCACCTGTTCCCATGGGAGGCGCTTTTCTCTTGCCCCTAAATCCTCCAAAGCCCTGGATATACTCCTCTATATCTCCTCAATAGTCCACTGGTCCATACCACGCTGCTTGGTCCTTTGGTGGTGGGAGATTCTGTCACGGTTGTCGTAAGGAGGAGCGGACCAAAGTGCAGCGTGTGTGTCGTTCCACATTTTATTTACACTGTGAAACTATGCAACACATAAATAAACGGAATGACAAAAACAACAATCCGTGACGCAGAGTATAAACATACACTACTCAAAGAACAATCTCCCACAAACCCAGGTGGAAAAAAACCCTACTTAAGTATGATCTCCAATTAGAGACAACGAGGACCAGCTGCCTCTAATTGGAGATCATACCAAACAAAACCCCAACATAGAAATACAAAACTAGAACCTGAACATAGAAATAGAAAACATAGAGAGAAAAAAACCAGTCAAGCCCTGACCTACACTACCATAGAAAATAACATCTTTCTATGGTCAGGACGTGACAGGAACATTGAATGTACCATTGGATCTGTGTGGTATTTTTTTGTGCAAGCTATTTCTACATGGCACATTGAATACAACTATTGCATATTGAAGACCATTTGACCAAATAAAAAAAGAAAAAAAAGAGGTGAAGAGGAAATTCATTGAGGATTAAATTGCAGGTTTCAGGGAGAGAAGGGAGAGAAAATGAAAAGAGGGAGAGAATATTGGAGAAAGGAGGAGGAGAGGAGGAGGAGGACAGCGGTGGCGTGGCTTTTGATTGTCATGTTGCTTCAATTATTGCACTGTTTGTGAGCATCCAGTTTGTTGTCGTTGACACCCGTAAGTGTGTGTCAGCTTGTGTTGGTTTCAACAGTCTGACTGTTTGTATTTTCGCTGTCACTCCAGGCAAACGAGCAGCACATTAATGCATCAGACTGGAAGCGGATCTGATTGGTGGAGTTGTACCTTCATGATTTAGAATAGAATAATGAACAATAAAGTCTATACGTGTAACAGCAAACTGACACACTACTGCTGTTATTAAAGGGGTAGTTCACAAAAATTACAAGATTATGTACTTGTTTCCTTACCTTGTAAGTAGTCTATGACAATGACGGAATGCAATCCACACGTTGGATTTGTTTACCTAGCCACTATCACCAACTGCGGAAATAAATAATCAGTTTTGTGAACTATCCCTTTAAGCTGAAGTATTTCTTTAAGCTTAGGTTGAGTTATTATCTGCTGATAATACATCTACCCTCGTCAGAAAGTGTCTGCTGACCTCATATTATAACTCAGAGCTGTTATTGATTAGCTTATCACTTATAGGATGTTCCCAGAATACTCTTGTGTCAAGAGGTGATGCAATGAGTTTGAGTTGGAACAAATTGATCAGAACGAGTCTGGGGAACATTTGGTTTTTATTAGCTTTTTATAATGAGAATTTAATTACATTTACTACACACACTTATGTACTGATTATCTTAAAATTTCCTACCAATCAATATGTAACAGTGGCCTATATTCACAGATGCCAAGAGAAGCCAGGCTTCCCACAAAAAAATGTGATCAATAAAAATAAAAAAAAGTACAAAACATTGATCTTTCGTCTCTCTGAGTTTCATAATTTTCCATAAATTCAAAAGTGGCTATACCTGTCACACTGGAGAAATAATTTGAGAGATGAGTAGCTCATGTACAGTTGAAGTCGGAAGTTTACCAGTACATACACCTTAGCCAAATACATTTAAACTCAGATTTTCACAATTCCTGACATTTAATCCTAGTAAAAATTCCCTGTTTTAGGTCAGTTAGGATCACCACTTTATTTTAAGAATGTGAAATGTCAGAATAATAGTAGAGAGAATTATTTATTTCAGCTTTTATTTCTTTCATCACATTCCCAGTGGGTCAGAAGTTTACATACACTCAATTAGTATTTGGTAGCATTGCTTTTAAATTGTTTAACTTGGGTCAAATGTTTTGGGTTGCCTTCCACAAGCTTACCACAATAAGCTGGGTGAATTTTGGCCCATTCCTCCTGACAGAGCTGGTGTAACTGAGTCAGGTTTTTAGGCCTCCTTGCTCGCACACGCTTTTTCAGTTCTGCCCACACATTTTCTATAGGATTGAGGTCAGGGCTTTGTGATGGCCACTCCAATACCTTGACTTTGTTGTCCTTAACCTGTTGGGGGTAGGGGGCAGTATTGACACGGCCGGATAAAAAACGTACCCGATTTAATCTGGTTACTACTCCTGCCCAGTAACCAGAATATGCATATAATTATTGGCTTTGGATAGAAAACACCCTAAAGTTTCTAAAACTGTTTGAATGGTGTCTGTGAGTATAACAGAACTCATATGGCCGGCAAAAACCTGAGAAGATTCTGAACAGGAAGTGGCCTGTCTGACAAGTTGTTGTTCATCTTGGCTCTTTTTATTGAAGACTGAGGATCTTTGCTGTAACGTGACACTTCCTACGGCTCCCATAGGCTCTCAGAGCCCGGGAAAAAGCTGAATGATATCGAGGCAGCCCCAGGCTGAAACACATTTACGCTTTTGGCAAGTGGCCGATGAGAGGACAATGGGCTTAGGCGCGTGCACGAGTCGACCCCGTGCTTTATTTTCTTTCCTCTTTTTACCTAAACGCAGATTCCCGGGTTGGAATATTATCGCTTTTTTTGCGAGAAAAATGGCATAAAAATTGATTTTAAACAGCGGTTGACATGCTTCGAAGTACGGTAATGGAATATTTAGAATTTTTTTGTCACGAAATGCGTCATGCTCGTCACCCTTATTTACCCTTTCGGATAGTGTCTTGAACGCACGAACAAAACGCCGCTCTTTGGATATAACAATGGGACCAAACCAACATTTGTTATTGAAGTAGAAGTCCTGGGAGTGCATTCTGACGAAGAACACCAAAGGTAATCAAACTTTTCTAATAGTAAATCTGACTTTGGTGAGTGCTAAACTTGCTGGGTGTCTAAATAGCTAGCCCTGTTTTGCCGGGCTATCTCCTGAGAATATTGCAAAATGTGCTTTCACCGAAATGCTATTTTAAAATCGGACATATCGAGTGCATAGAGGAGTTCTGTATCTATAATTCTTAAAATAATTGTTATGCTTTTTGTGAACGTTTATCGTGAGTAATTTAGTAAATTTTTAGTAAATTCACCGGAAGTTTGCGTGGGGTATGCTAGTTCTGAACGTCACATGCTAATGTAAAAAGCTGGTTTTTGATATAAATATGAACTTGATTGAACAAAACATGCATGTATTGTATAACATAATGTCCTAGGTGTGTCATCTGATGAAGATCATCAAAGGTTAGTGCTGCATTTAGCTGTCTTCTGGGTTTTTGTGACATTATATGCTAGCTTGAAAAATGGGTGTCTGATTATTTCTGGCTGGGTACTCTGCTGACATAATCTAATGTTTTGCTTTCGTTGTAAAGCCTTTTTGAAATCGGACAGTGTGGTTAGATTAACGAGAGTCTTGTCTTTAAAATGGTGTAAAATAGTCATATGTTTGAGAAATTGAAGTAATAGCATTTCTAAGGTATTTGAATAACGCGCCACAGGATTCAACTGGCTGTTACGTAGGTGGGACGATTTCGTCCCGCCGGCCCTAGAGAAGTTAAGCCGTTTTGCCACAACTTTGGAAGTATGCTTGGGGTCATTGTCCATTTGGAAGACCCATTTGCGACCAAGGTTTAACTTCCTGACTCATGTCTTGAGATGTTCCTTGAATATAGCCACATAATTTTCCTGCCTCATGATGCCATCTATTTTGTGAAGTGCATCAGACCCTCCTGCAGCAAAGCACCCCCACAACATGATGCTGCCACCCCGTGCTTCACAGTTGGGATGGTGTTCTTCGGCTTGCAAGTCTCCCCCTTTTCCCTCCAAACATAACGATGGTCATTATGGCCAAACAGTTCTATTTTTGTTTCACCAGACCAGAGGACATTTCTCCAAAAAGTACAATCTTTGTCCCCATGTGCAGTTGCAAACCGTAGTCTGGCTTTTTTTATGGCAGTTTTGGAGCAGTGGTTTCTTCCTTGATGAGCGGCCTTTCAGGTTATGTCAATATAGGACTTGTTTTACTATGGATATAGATAATTTTGTACCTGTTTCCTCCAGCATCTTCACAAGGTCCTTTGCTGTTGTTCAAATCAAATCAAATCAAATATATTTATATAGCCCTTCGTACATCAGCTGATATCTCAAAGTGCTGTACAGAAACCCAGCCTAAAACCCCAAACAGCAAGCAATGCATGTGAAAGAAGCATGGTGGCTAGGAAAAACTCCCTAGGAAAAACTCCCTAGAAAGGCCAAAAACCTAGGAAGAAACCTAGAGAGGAACCAGGCTATGAGGGGTGGCCAGTTCTCTTCTGGCTGTGCCGGGTGGATATTATAACAGAACATGGTCAAGATGTTAAAATGTTCATAAATGACCAGCATGGTCAAATAATAATAATCATAGTAGTTGTCGAGGGTGCAACAAGCACGTCCGGTGAACAGGTCAGGGTTCCATAGCCGCAGGCAGAACAGTTGAAACTGGAGCAGCAGCACGGCCAGGTGGACTGGGAACAGCAAGGAGTCATCATGCCAGGTAGTCCTGAGGCATGGTCCTAGGGCTCAGGTCCTCCGAGAAAAAGAAAGAAAGAGAGAAAGAGAGAGCATATTTAAATTCACACAGGACACCGGATAAGACAAGAGAAATACTCCAGATGTAACAGACTGACCCTAGCCCCCCGACACATAAACTACTGCAGCATAAATACTGGAGGCTGAGACAGGAGGGATCAGAAGACACTGTGGCCCCATCCGATGATACCTCCGGACAGGGCCAAACAGGCAGGATATAACCCCACCCACTTTGCCAAAGCACAGCCCCCACACACTAGAGGGATGTCTCCAACCACCAACTTACCGTCCTAAGACAAGGCCGAGTATAGCCCACAAAGATCTCCGCCACGGCACAACCCCGGGGGGGGGGGGGGGGCGCCAACCCAGGCAGGAAGACTACGTCAGTGACTCAACCCACTCAAGTGACGCACCCCTCCCATGGACGGCATGGAAGAACACCAGTAAGCCACTGACTCAGCCCCTGTAAAAGGGTTAGAGGCAGAGAATCCCAGTGGAGAGAGGGGAACCGGCAAGGCAGAGACAGCAAGGGCGGTTCGTTGCTCCAGCCTTTCCGTTCACCTTCACACTCCTGGGCCAGACTATACTTAATCATAGGACCTACTGAAGAGATAAGTCTTTAGTAAAGACTTAAAGGTTGAGACTGAGTCTGCGTCTCTCACATGGGTAGGCAGACCATTCCATAAAAATTGAGCTCTATAGGAGAAAGCCCTACCTCCAGCCGTTTGCTTAGAAATTCTAGGGACAATTAGGAGGCCTGCATCTTGTGACCATAGTGTACGTGTAGGCATGTACGGCAGGACCAAATCGGAAAGATAGGTAGGAGCAAGCCCATGTAATGCTTTGTAGGTTAGCAGTAAAACCTTGAAATCAGCCCTTGCCTTAACAGGAAGCCAGTGTAGGGAGGCTAGCACTGGAGTAATATGATCAAATTTTGGGGTTCTAGTCAGGATTCTAGCAGCCGTATTTAGCACTAACTGAAGTTTGTTTAGTGCTTTATCCGGGTAGCCGGAAAGTAGAGCATTGCAGTAGTCCAGCCTAGAAGTAACAAAAGCATGGATTAATTTGTCTGCATAATTTTTGGACAGAAAGTTTCTGATTTTTGCAATGTTACGTAGATGGAAAAAAGCTGTCCTTGAAACAGTCTTGATATGTTCTTCAAAAGAGAGATCAGGGTCCAGAGTAACGCCGAGGTCCTTCACAGTTTTATTTGAGACGACTGTACAACCATCCAGATTAATTGTCAGATTCAACAGAAGATCTCTTTGTTTCTTGGGACCTAGAACAAGCATCTCTGTTTTGTCCGAGTTTAAAAGTAGAAAGTTTGCAGCCATCCACTTCTTTATGTCTGAAACACAGGCTTCTAGCGAGAGCAATTTTGGGGCTTCACCATGTTTCATTGAAATGTACAGCTGTGTGTCGTCCGCATAGCAGTGAAATTTAACCTGTTAGGGCTAGGGGGCAGTATTGACACGGCTGGATAAAAAAACATACCCGATTTAATCTGGTTACGACTCCTACCCAGTAACTAGAATATGCATATACTTATTACATATGGATAGAAAACACCCTAACGTTTCTAAAACTGTTTGAATGGTGTCTGTGAGTATAACAGAACTCAAATGGCAGGTCAAAACCTGAGAGATTCCTTTACAGGAAGTGGCCTGTCTGACCATTTCTTGAACTTCTTTTCCATCTCTATCTTTTACTAAGGATCTCTGCTCTAACGTGACACTTCCTACGTCGTCCATAGGCGCTCAGAGCCCGGGAAAAAACAGAATGTCGTCATCCCAGCCCCAGGCTGAAACACATTATCGCCTTTCTCAAGTGGCCGATCAAGGGACTCTGGGCTTATGCGCGTGACCCGACCGCCCCCGCCTTTGTGATTTTTTTCCTCTGTTTGCCGAAAAGGAGATTCCCTGTCGGAATATTATCGCTTTTCTACGAGAAAAATGGCGTAAAAATTGATTTTAAACAGCGGTTGACATGCTTCGAAGTATGGTAATGGAATATTTAGAATTTTATTGTCACGAATTGCGCCATGCGCGTGACCCTTCTTTACCATTTCGGATAGTGTCTGGGACGCACGAACAAAACGCCGCTATTCGGATATAACGATGGATTATTTTGGACCAAACCAACATTTGTTATTGATGTAGCAGTCCTGGGAGTGCATTCTGACGAAGACAACAAAAGGTAATCAAACTTTTATAATAGTAAATATGATTATGGTGAGTGCTAAACTTGCCGGGTGTCTAAATAGCGAGCCCGTGATGCCTGGGCTATGTACTTAGAATATTGCAAAATGTGCTTTCACCAAAAAACTATTTTAAAATCGGACATATCGAGTGCATAGAGGAGGTCTGTATCTATAATTCTTAAAATAATTGTTATGCTTTTTGTGAACGTTTATCGTGAGTCATTTAGTAAAATGTTAGCGAATTCCCCGGAAGTTTGCGGGGGGTATGCTAGTTCTGAACGTCACATGCTAATGTAAAAAGCTGTTTTTTGATATAAATATGAACTTGATTGAACAAAACATGCATGTATTGTATAACATAATGTCCTAGGGTTGTCATCTGATGAAGATCATCAAAGGTGAGTGCTGCATTTAGCTGTCTTCTGGGTTTTGGTGACATTATATGCTGGCTTGAAAAATGGGTGTCTGATTATGTCTGGCTTGGTACTCTGCTGACATAATCTAATGTTTTGCTTTCGTTGTAAAGCCTTTTTGAAATCGGACAGTGTGGTTAGATTAACGAGAGTCTTGTCTTTAAATAGCTGTAAAATAGTCATATGTTTGAGAAATTGAAGTAATAGGATTTTTAAGGTTTTGAAAATCGCGCCACAGGCTTAAAGTGGCTGTTACGTAGGTGGGACGAATTCGTCCCGCCTAGCCCAGAGACGTTAACATTATGTTTTCGAATGACATCCCCAAGAGGTAAAATATATAGTGAAAACAATAGTGGTCCTAAAACGGAACCTTGAGGAACACCGAAATTTACAGTTGATTTGTCAGAGGACAAACCATTCACAGAGACAAACTGATATCTTTCCGACAGATAAGATCTAAACCAGGCCAGAACTTGTCCATGTAGACCAATTTGGGTTTCCAATCTCTCCAAAAGAATGTGGTGATCGATGGTATCAAAAGCAGCACTAAGATCTAGGAGCACGAGGACAGATGCAGAGCCTCGGTCTGACGTCATTAAAAGGTCATTTACCACCTTCACCAGTGCAGTCTCAGTGCTATGATGGGGTCTAAAACCAGACTGAAGCGTTTCGTATACATTGTTTGTCTTCAGGAAGGCAGTGAGTTGCTGCGCAACAGCTTTTTCAAATTTTTTTGAGAGGAATGGAAGATTCGATTTAAGCCGATAGTTTTTTATAATTTCTGGGTCAAGATTCGGCTTTTTCAAGAGAGGCTTTATTACTGCCAATTTTAGTGAGCTTGGTACACATCCGGTGGATAGAGAGCTGTTTATTATGTTTAACATAGGAGGGCCAAGCACAGGAAGCAGCTCTTTCAGTAGTTTAGTTGGAATAGGGTCCAGTATGCAGCTTGAGGGTTTAGAGGCCATGATTATTTTCATCATTGTGTCAAGAGATATAGTGCTAAAACACCTTAGTATCTCCCTTGATCCTAGGTCCTGGCAGAGTTGTGCAGACTCAGGACAATGGATCTTTGGAGGAATACGCAGATTTAAAGAGGAGTCCGTAATTTGCTTTCTAATGATCATGATCTTTTCCTCAAAGAAGTTCATCAATTTATTACTGCTGAAGTGAAAGCCATCCTCCATTTGCGAATGCTGCTTTTTAGTTAGCTTTGCGACAGTATCAAAAAGACATTTCGGATTGTTCTTATTTTCCTCAATTAAGTTGGAAAAATAGGATGATCGAGCAGCAGTGAGGGCTCTTCGATACTGCACGGTACTGTCTTTCCAAGCTATTCGGAAGACTTCCAGTTTGGTGTGGCGCCATTTCCGTTCCAATTTTCTGGAAGCTTGCTTCAGAGCTCGTGTATTTTCTGTATACCAGGGAGCTAGTTTCTTATGACAGATGTTTTTAGTTTTTAGGGGTGCAACTGCATCTAGGGTATTGCGCAAGGTTAAATTGAGTTCCTCGGTTAGGTGGTTAACTGATTTTTGTCCTCTGACGTCCTTGGGTAGGCAGAGGGAGTCTGAAAGGGCATCAAGGAATCTTTGGGTTGTCTGAGAATTTATAGCACGACTTTTAATGCTCCTTGGTTGGGGTCTGAGCAGATTATTTGTTGCAATTGCAAACGCAATAAAATGGTAGTCCGATAATCCAGGATTATGAGGAAAAACATTAAGATCCACAACATTTATTCCATGGGACAAAACTAGGTCCAGAGTATGACTGTGGCAGTGAGTAGGTCCAGAGACATGTTGGACAAAACCCACTGAGTCGATGATGGCTCCGAAAGCCTTTTGGAGTGGGTCTGTGGACTTTTCCATGTGAATGTTAAAGTCACCAAAAATTAGAATATTATCTGCTATGACTACAAGATCCAATAGGAATTCAGGGAACTCAGTGAGGAACACTGCATATGGCCCAGGAGGCCTGTAAACAGTAGCTATAAAAAGTGATTGAGTAGGCTGCATAGATTTCATGACTAGAAGCTCAAAAGACGAAAACGTCATTGTTTTTTTTTTGTAAATTGAAATTTGCTATCATAAATGTTAGCAACACCTCCGCCTTTGCCGGATGCACGGGGGGTATGGTCACTAGTGTAACCAGGGGGTGAGGCCTCATTTAACACAGTAAATTCATCAGGCTTAAGCCATGTTTCAGTCAGGCCAATCACATCAAGATTATGATCAGTGATTAGTTCATTGACTATAACTGCCTTGGAAGTGAGGGATCTAACATTAAGTAACCCAATTTTGAGATGTGAGGTATCACAATCTCTTTCAATAATGGCAGGAATGGAGGAGGTCTTTATACTAGTAAGATTGCTAAAGCGAACACCGCCATTTTTAATTTTGCCCAACCTAGATCGAGGCACAGACACGGTCTCAATGGGGAAAGCTGAGCTGACTACGCTGACTGTGCTAGTGGCAGACTCCACTAAACTAGCAGGCTGGCTAACAGCCTGCTGCCTGGCCTGCACCCTATTTCATTGTGGAGCTAAAGGAGTTAGAGCCCTGTCTATGTTCGTAGATAAGATGAGAGCACCCCTCCAGCTAGGATGGAGTCCGTCACTCCTCAACAGGCCAGGCTTGGTCCTGTTTGTGGGTGAGTCCCAGAAAGAGGGCCAATTATCTACAAATTCTATCTTTTGGGAGGGGCAGAAAACCGTTTTCATCCAGCGATTGAGTTGTGAGACTCTGCTGTAGAGCTCATCACTCCCCCTAACTGGGAAGGGGGCCAGAGACAATTAATCGATGCCGACACATCTTTCTAGCTGATTTACACGCTGAAGCTATGTTGCGCTTGGTGACCTCTGACTGTTTCATCCTAACATCGTTGGTGCCGACGTGGATAACAATATCTCTATACTCTCTACACTCGCCAGTTTTAGCTTTAGCCAGCACCTCTTTAGATTAGCCTTAACGTCGGTAGCCCTGCCCCCTGGTAAACAGTGTATGATCGCTGGATGATTCGTTTTAAGTCTAATACTGCGGGTAATGGAGTCGCCAATGACTAGGGTTTTCAATTTGACAGAGCTAATGGTGGGAGCCTTCGGCATCTCAGACCCCACAACGGGAGGAGCAGAGACCAGAGAAGTTTCGGCCTCCGACTCCGACTCGCTTAAACTCTATGGGCTAGGTGGGACGCTTGCGCGATATTCAAATACCTCAAAAATGCAAAAACTTCAATTTTTCAAACATATGACTATTTTACACCATTTTAAAGACAAGACTCTCGTTAATCTAACCACACTGTCCGATTTCAAAAAGGCTTTACAACGAAAGTAAAACATTAGATTATGTCAGCAGAGTACTCAGCCAGAAATAATCAGACACCCATTTTTCAAGCTAGCATATAATGTCACATAAACCCAAACCACAGCTAAATGCAGCACTAACCTTTGATGATCTTCATCAGATGACAACCCTAGGACATTATGTTATCCTCTTACATCTAGACGTTCCGCTAGCGGAACACCTGCTCCAATATCCAATGATAGGCGTGGCGCGAATTACAAATTCCTCAAAAATACAAAAACTTCAATTTTTCAAACATATGACTATTTCACAGCATTTTAAAGACAAGACTCTCCTTTATCTAACCACACTGTCCGATTTCAAAAAGGCTTTACAGCGAAAGCAAAACATTAGATTATGTCAGCAGAGTACCAAGCCAGAAATAATCAGACACCCATTTTTCAAGCTAGCATATAATGTCACAAAAACCCAGAAGACAGCTAAATGCAGCACTCACCTTTGATGATCTTCATCAGATGACACACCTAGGACATTATGTTATACAATACATGCATGTTTTGTTCAATCAAGTTCATATTTATATCAAAAACCAGCTTTTTACATTAGCATGTAACTAGCATGTGACTAGCATTCTGACCGAACACTGCCGGTGAATTTACTAAATTACTCACGATAAACGTTCACAAAAAACATAACAATTATTTTAAGAATTATAGATACAGAACTCCTCTATGCACTCGATATGTCCGATTTTAAAATAGCTTTTTGGTGAAAGCACATTTTGCAATATTCTAAGTACATAGCCCAGGCATCACGGGCTAGCTATTTAGACACCCGGCAAGTTTAGCCCTCACCAATATCAGATTTACTATTATAAAAGTTTGATTACCTTTTGTTGTCTTCGTCAGAATGCACTCCCAGGACTGCCACTTCAATAACAAATGTTGGGTTGGTCCAAAATAATCCATCGTTATATCCGAATAGCGACGTTTTGTTCGTGCGTCCCAGACACTATCCGAATGGTAAAGAAGGGTCGTGCGCATGGCGCAATTCGTGACAAAAAAATTCTAAATATTCCATTACCGTACTTCGAAGCATGTCAACCGCTGTTTAAAATCAATTTTTATGCCATTTTTCTCGTAGAAAAGCGATAATATTCCGACCGGGAATCTCCTCTTCGGCAAACAGAGGAAAAAATCACAAAGACGGGGGCGGCCAGGTCACGCGCCTAAGCCCACAGTCCCTTGATCGGCCACTTGAGAAAGGCGATAATGTGTTTCAGCCTGGGGCTGGGATGACGACATTTTGTTTTTTCCCGGGCTCTGAGCGCCTATGGACGACGTAGGAAGTGTCACGTTAGAGCAGAGATCCTTTGTAAAAGATAGAGATGGCAAAGAAGTTCCAGAAATGGTCAGACAGGCCACTTCCTGTAAAGGAATCTCTCACGTTTTGACCTGCCATTTGAGTTCTGTTATACTCACAGACACCATTCAAACAGTTTTAGAAACTTTAGGGTGTTTTCTATTCATATATAATAAGTATATGCATATTCTAGTTACTGGGTAGGATTAGTAACCAGATTAAATCGGGTACGTTTTTTATCCAGCCGTGAAAATACTGCTCCCTAGCCATAAGAGGTTATACAATACATGCATGTTTTGTTCAATCAAGTTCATATTTATATCAAAAACCAGCTTTTTACATTAGCATGTGACTAGCATGTGACTAGCATTCTGACCGAACACTGCCGGTGAATTTACTAAATTACTCACGATAAACGTTCACAAAAAACATAACAATTATTTTAAGAATTATAGATACAGAACTCCTCTATGCACTCGATATGTCCGATTTTAAAATAACTTTTCGGTGAAAGCACATTTTGCAATATTCTAAGTAGATAGCCCGGCATCACAGGGCTAGCTATTTAGACAACCAGCAAGTTTAGCACACACCAAAGTCAGATTTACTATAAGAAAAATGTTATTACCTTTGCTGTTCTTCGTCAGAATGCACTCCCAGGACTTCTACTTCAATAACAAATTTTGGTTTGGTCCCAAATAATCCATTTGTTCGTGCGTTTTGTTCGTGCGTTCAAGACACTATCCGAAAGGGTAAAGAAGGGTTACGAGCACCGCGCATTTCGTGACCAAAAAATTTGAAATATTCCATTACCGTACTTCGAAGCATGTCAACCGCTGTTTAAAATCAATTTTTATGCCATTTTTCTTGTAAAAAAGCGATAATATTCCGACCGGGAAATCGTTTTTTATTACAAAGAGAGTGAAAGTAAAAGCATGCTATCCCTCAGTCTAATGGCCCTCTGATAGAGCACTTGCCAAACGCGCTAATGTGTTTCAGCCTGGGGATTCGAATTACATCGTTCAGCTTTTTCCCGCCTTCTGAGAGCCCATGGGAGCTGTAGGAAGTGTCACGTCATGCCAGAGATCCCCTGTATTTGTTAGAGATGATCAAGGAGGGCAAGAAATGGTCAGACAGGCCACTTCCTGTAAGGAATCTTCTCAGGTTTTGGCCTGCCAAATGAGTTCTGTTATACTCACAGACACCATTCAAACAGTTTTAGAAACTTTAGGGTGTTTTCTATCCAAAGCCAACAATTATATGCATATTCTAGTTACTGGGCAGGAGTAGTAACCAGATTAAAACGGGTACGTTTTTTATCCGGCGTGCAAATACTGCCCCCTAGCCCCAACAGGTTAATGGGGAGAACCGGTTGAAAGTTTCTGTCGGCTGAATAAGCGACACCGGTTGAGCATTCCTACAGCGTTTCCCTCCAGAAGCCATGAGAAAGTTGTCCGGCTGCGGGGACCGTGCGAGGGGGTTTATACTAACGTTACTATCTGTACTTACTGGTGGCACAGACGCTGTTTCATCCTTTCCTACACTGAAATTACCCTTGCCTAACGATTGCGTCTGAAGCTGGGCTTGCAGCACAGCTATCCTTGCCGTAAGGCGATCGTTCTCCTGTATACTATAAGTACAACGACTGCAATTAGAAGGCATCATGTTAATGTTACTTAGCTTCGGCTGTTTGAAGTCCTGACGAACCATGTCCAGATAAAACCTCCGTGGTGAAAAAGTTGAATGAAAAAAGTTGAATGAGGGAAAAACAAAAAATATACGGTAATGAAAAAGTAAAAACCGTGAGGTAGTCAGGTAGCAAAGTAAGATCGGCAACAAAACGCACAGCAGCACGTCTGCAAGTTGTGACCGGAAACAGGAAGTCAGTTTGTTCTGGGATTGATTTGCACTTTTCGTACCAACGTATGTTCATCTCTTGGAGACAGAATGTGTCTCCTTCCTGAGCGTTTTGACAGCTGCGTGGTCCCATGGTGTTTATACTTGCGTACTATTGTTTGTACAGATGAACGTGGTACCTTCATGCATTTGGAAATTGCTCACAAGGATGAACCAGGCTTGTGGAGGTCTACAATTTTTTTTACTGAGGTCTTGGCTGATGAGTTTGAAGGTAGGCCTTGAAATACATCCACAGGTACACCTCCAATTGACTCATATGATGTCATGTAGAATATCAGAAGCTTCTAAAGCCAAGACATAATTTTCTGGAATTTCCAAGCTGTTTACAGTCACAGTCAACTTAGTATATGTAAACTTCTGACCCACCAACTGACTTGCCTAAACTATAGTTTGCTAACAAGAAATGTGTGGAGTTGTTGAAAAACGAGTTTTAATGACTCAAACCTAAGTGTATGTAAACTTCCGACTTCAACTGTATCTGATGCTGTCTGGACAAAAAGAGTATGACATGTTGCCACTGTGGTATTTCATTGATTGATGCCAGCGAGCATTTGGCATCTAAAATAATTTGCGTGTGATGTGTTGTTGTCCTCCTGCAGTAGCTAGCTAGCTAAATCATGCCTTTCCAAAGCCATGGATGGAGATGGGCATTTGGACATAATTCTCCGTACAGGCCAATGATTATAACAGCGATTCTGATTGAACCATAAATTCATACATTGTGCCACTGGCGTGAGACGATTGAAGTTCAATATGTAGGATAGCTGTAGATGTAGTAGACTCACGTTCACTAGCTCCCTAACTTACCTGGTCCATTGTTGCCCATGCAAGGAAGTTAGGCTAGCAAGCATTTAAGCCAGGTAGCCTAGTCTAGGACATCATAGACCATTTTGCCAAAAGGAAAGCAAGGAGGATGGCATTGTTGATACCCTACTTGTAGACTGAACACCAACATATTTTCTACTTGCGTGCACATGCACACACACACACACACAGAACATCTGGATCCATATTTACTCAAGTGTGCGGCACCTATTATTGCTAGTGTAGTGATGCATATCTTTAATCAAACATTGGTCGTAGGAAAGATTCCTAAATCTTGGAAAACAGCTTTTGTTTTACCACTCCTCAAGGGAGGTGATGGTAGTGAATTGGATAATTATGGGCCCATCTCTAAGCTCTCCTGTTTGGCAAAAATTCTAGAGTCATTGGTGAATAGGCAACTACAATCTTTTTTAACTGTTAACAATACTCTTTCTAGTAATCAATTTGGCTTCATACCTAAACACAGTCCTATTACGGCCACTGTACATGTTGGAAATTATATTACTAATGCCCTAGATTATAGAAAGTACTGTGCCACCTTGTTCATAAATTTGTCTAAAGCTTTTGACACTGTAGACCATGCGATACTTTTGGGTAAGCTGTCGTCAATAGAACTGGGATTGGATGCCTGTCGTTGGTTTCATGACTATCGAAAGGATAGAAGTCAGGCTGTTAGAGTCGACGGCATCCAGTCGGAGCCATTGGAGTTGGTTAAAGGGGTCCCACAAGGTTCTATTCTTGGTCCATTACTGTTCACTCTCTACATAAACAATATTGGTGATGAGATAAGAAAGTGACAATTTAATTTATATGCTGATGACACTGTCATGTACTCTATTGCTTCAACGGCTGACCAAGCATTATCACTATTGGAGACAGATTTTAAGATATTACAAGGGTCTTTTATACAGCTGAAACTTGTTTTAAATGCAAAGAAAAGACGTTATATGATTTTTAATAGATTCAAAAAGTTGGTTGAAAATACACTTAGAGCTTAGATGGTTCTCAAATTAATCAGGTCTCCGCATATAAATACTTAGGGATATGGGATATGGTTGGATGATAAACTGTCTTTTTGTCACGTTCGTTATAATAATAATGGTCAGACCAAGGAGCAGCGTGAGTAGCGTTCCACATAATTTATTAGAAAGTGAAACTTTAGAAAAATACAAAACAAATAAAGAATAAACGAACCGTGACTACAATGAAACTACACATAAACAATATCCCATAACCCACAAGTGAAAAACAAGCTACTTAAGTATGATCCCCAATTAGAGACAACGATTACCAGCTGCCTCTAATTGGGAATCATACAAATCACCCAAACATAGGAAAACTAAACTAGAACCCCACATAGAAAATAATAACTAGAAAAACCCCCTGTCACTCCCTGACCTACTCTATCATAAAAAATAAGAGCTTTCTATGGTCAGGACGTGACACTTTTAAAATGCATATTGACAAACTTTGTAAACGGCGAAAAATCCAGCTAGGCTTCCTCTATAGAAACAGGACTTGTTTGTCCTCTACAAATAGAAGACAAATTGTGCAAGTTACTTTTATGTCTGTTATAGATTATGGGGATATTATCTACATGCATGCTATGGCATCAACACTTAAATCGCTGGATGCTACTTATCATTGCGCATTTAGGTTTATTACAGGTGCTAGCTACAGAACTCACCACTGTGTTTTATATCAAAATGTGGGTTGGACTTCGCTGTCCGTGAGACGAGAACAACATGCTCTCGTGTTTGTCTATAAAGCACTTCTGAATAAACTACCTTCTTATTTATCATCACTCATCAATATTAGAATTATAATTCCTAAAACCACGTCTCAAGCATGGATTACACTTGAGGCCCATGCGATTTCCACAGAGTTGGGTATGGCTGCCCTTTCCTGTTACACTCCTTGCCTATGGAATAGCCTGCAGACTAAACTTAAACTTGAGACTCTTGTCCCCATTGCTCATTTTAAATATTTATTGGAGGATTTTTATTTTTGTATTGCTTGTAACTGTTTCGGGTAAATCAATTTCTTGTGCTGTTAGGGGAATAACCTATGTGTAAATGTAATCTGCTGCTGTATTTTTTTGTGTTATCTGTGATAATTTTGTTTGTCTTGTGTAGTTTCTTAATCATTGTACCTAAACTGTATGTGTAAACATGTATACGCAGGGCCCAGCTGTAAAAGAGACCTTGGTCTCAGTCTGTGTTTCTTGTTGAACTAAAAGTATAATAATAAAATCAGTACCATGGACAGCCATATGATATTTAGGAACATTGATTGGACTAAATGTGTTTTTGGTTTGTTTTAACTGTATTAAACTAAGCATATATAGCCTTGTTGATTTGATGATGTCTAAATGTTGAAGTTGAACTGGTGCTGGAATAGCGGCGGCAGTGCTCCTGTTGTCTTTGTGCTGACTTGCTTTAACTCTCCGTGGTTCTAAATCCCCAGTTTAGTAAACTGTCAGAAACATTACCTTGCTTGACCATGCTGTAGGTCATGTAACTGTTTGTTACATGCAATATTTGCTTTGTGGACTTCAACGGACAGATGCTTGCTTTCTGGTTTTGCGATGAAACCAACGTGTGTGTAGTTGAATTTATTCCGCCACTGTGACTGTTGCCTTTTTGTTGTGTCGGCCTTATTGTATATCACGGTGGCGTATGAATGAATGGGTAATAGAGCAAACAACGCAATTATCACAACGTAGGTTGTAATATGGCTGTTTTACTGGCTTGGCTTGGCTTCCTCAGTGACTATACCCAGGCACCGCTACTGATAAGTAAAACCAGCTACATACCTTTTTATTTCATGATTGTCTTCTTCAGTTGGAGAATTGAAGAGTGAGGACTCAAGCTGCAGGACCATGAAAGAGAAAACGATCTGCATGCACACACACACTGTGGAATTGACCATATCACTCCAGCATACAGCGAACGACAACACTACATTACTTCACTGAGCCTTTACAGCCCAGGAGATTCCAGGACTATTGATTTTCAGAATTACAATTATATCTTCGTCTCTTATCGGCATCCAGCCATCGAGGAGAGGAGGAAAAAAAAGAGAATAGCTGTGAGGTGTTCTGGGGTGGAGGGTTTGAGCTGACACCTGTCACTCATCTGTCTCTGAGATAAAACTGATCCTTCATTGTGTCATCAGACCACCTCTCTGTTTTGGGAAATAAGATGGAGGAGATTATCTCTCCTTCTCATTTTCTCTCTCTCTCTCTCTCTCTCTCTCTCTCTCTCTCTCTCTCTCTCTCTCTCTCTCTCTCTCTCTCTCTCTCTCTGTGCCTGTGTCTGTCTGTCTGCTTCTCTCTTTCTGTCTGTCTTTCTCTCTCTCTGTCTGTCTGTCTCTCTGTCTCTCTCTCTGTCTGTCTGCTTCTCTCTCTGTGTCTGTGTCTGTCTGCTTCTCTCTCTCTGTCTGTCTCTCTGTCTGTCTCTCTGCCTGTCTGTCTCTCTCTGTCTCTCTCTCTGTGTCTGTCTGCTTCTCTCTCTGTGTCTGTGTCTGTCTGCTTCTCTCTCTCTGTATGTCTCTCTGCCTGTCTCTCTGCCTGTCTGTCTCTCTCTGTCTCTCTCTCTGTGTCTGTCTGCTTCTCTCTCTGTGTCTGTCTGCTTCTCTCTCTGTCTCTGTGTCTGTCTGCTTCTCTCTCTCTGTATGTCTCTCTGTCTGTCTCTCTCTCTCTGTGTCTGTCTGCTTCTCTCTCTCTATCTCTCTCTCTCTGTGTCTGTCTGCTTCTCTCTCTCTGTATGTCTCTCTGTCTGTCTCTCTCTCTCTGTGTCTGTCTGCTTCTCTCTCTCTGTATGTCTCTCTGTCTGTCTCTCTCTCTCTGTGTCTGTCTGCTTCTCTCTCTCTATCTCTCTCTCTCTTTGTGTCTGTCTCTGTGTCTGTCTGCTTCTCCCTCTCTCTCTCTTTGTCTGTCTCTGTCTGCTTTTCTCTCTCTTTCTCTCCCTCTCTGCTTCTCTATCTCTGTTTGTCTCTCCTCTCTCATTCTTTCTCTCTCGCTCCCTTGCTGTCTCTCCCTCTCTCTCTCTCTCCCTCTCTGTCTCGCTCTCTCCCTCTCCTTCTTTCTCCATCTCCTTATCACTATCTCTCTCTCTCTCTCTCTCTCTCTCTCTCTCTCTCTCTCTCTCTCTCTCTCCTCTCTCTCTCTCTCTCTCTCTCTCTCTCTCTCTCTCTATTCTATAATGAAAGTCTCTTTTCTCAGAGTTAGATGCAGTGTCTAGGTTATTGTTTGCTGCTGGTCTTTGTGTGTGTGTAACGTTTCACATTGACCACAAATGTGTTCTTTATGAGAATTGGAAAATAATTACACTCATATTGTATTGTCCAACCATGCTGAGAAAACATGCATAATGATTGAATACTCTGTCTGGAGAGAGAACACTCAATACCACTATCATCTCTATATTCACGATGACATCACCATATGATGTCACATCCTCTGACATAATCTGACAACCTGCCAAACAAACCTGCAAGATATAAACAATTAAACATACAATATATTTGTTTTCGTACATGCTTCTGAAATGAAACCATCTGACATTTTTTACTTTAAGAAAGTTTGGTTATTCTCCTCGTAAGTCGTTCTGAATTAATATTCTCATAACCGCTCTCACCTCTGTATATGCTGGAGCATGTATCAAATCAATGCCCTCTGATGGGAGTCCCTCTACCAGGCAGTGAGGTGTGTGTGTGTGTGTGTGTGTGTGGTGGTGTGTTCTTCTCAGCGGCCGGCCCTCAGCTCTGCCGGAGCACAGATGATCTGCCAGACCTCACATGCCATTATTTAAAACATTAGCGTCCCTAACAGCCAATGCTTCACAGGGCCACTGACAGGTGCTCATAATCTCCCTCTCAGATCAGTGTGTGTGGGTGTGTGGGTGTGGGAGGATATGGTATTGTGCCGTTTTGAGTATTCTGTGGAGTGATGGACAGCCGTACACACTCATGCCTGTCAAGCAGAAATTATTTACCAATGTGGCATGCTGAGCATATTGGAAAAGAGATTCCCAGAAATTGTGCCACTTTTTGTCTCTAAAACTACTCTCAAAATATACAGAATGTTGAGGTCCTGCCGAAGGAAAATGCATACTTTCCCCACATTCCCCGTACTTTTTTATCTCACCATTTCTTAGACTCAGATACGAACTCTAAGAAGTATTTGTCTGAAAGTGTCAAGTTAATGGCCCCGACAATAAAGCTATTCCCAATCATTATGATATTTATCTGATGTTTTCTGGTCCTGTTCTTATGGCTTACAATAATGTTCTCTAATACTTCTGTATATATGTTTGTAGTCTGTTTTAGAGAAGCGTTAGACCAATAATAGAAGACGTGAGTAACAGCTATACTGGGGGAGGGGGAGTGCTAAAATTTGTTCCATAATCTTCAGTTTAAATAGCTTCCTCTCAATAGGCTGGACTAAAACGAGCAGCTTTCAGTCAGGGGAAGAAACAGAGTTAATACAATCAAGTTGTAGTAGAGAATGTGACACAAGCAGAACTACAATTTTAAGAATCTGACGAGGGTGCAATTTCTCCATTGGCTGGGTAGAGTTAAGTAGAATTCCAAATGCATGGATAGAGGATGGACAGCACGCTGCTGCCACAATAGAAGGATAAGCAGAGGAGGGAGGAAAAAGGGAGAGAAGGGAAAGAGAGGGGGAAGAGAGGGAGGAACAAATCTAAAATAGAGGGAAATTATGGTAAAGAGCGAGAGGGAGGTCTAATTTTACTCCAAGCAAGCTTCATCTGCTGCCAAATGAAACTTGAGGCCAAAGGGCCTATTTCATATGCTGTAAGTTTTCAAGGGTATTTCAAACATTTCGATTCCAAGCCACACATCACATCAGCCACACATCACATCAGTTGTTATTGTCCATGAAGGGTTCTTTCTATTGGAGTATCACAGGTACTGCGCCTAATAAGTCAATGGTAGATTGGGAGCCAACTCCACTACTCTAAATCTGTGTGCGAGTTATCAAGAGGGAGCTGTAATTTCCTGTTTTGCAGTGTGAGCTGAAGAATAAATACTGTTCAGCAGGTGTTCATCCATTCAGGTGTGATTCTGACCAGAAAATGGTATTTCCTGGGCTGGATAAAGGCGCAGTGAGCTGACCCTCCCGTACCATTGTAAAGACTTGATAAGAACCACATAGCAAAACCATTTAAGGTTAAATCTAGCATTTAAAATCCACTTTCATTTGTAATGCTGCTGCTGCTTTCTCTGCACAGCCTGTAAATGTAAGTCGTTCTGAATAATCTTTTCCCCCTCCCTTTCTCTCTCTCTCGCTCTCTCTGGCTATGCATCACACCCACAGCGCTGTAAGCTGCTCTACTCAGCTTTTCCTAGTCAGCAGACTAGGAATATCTGTGGCCATCCAATGTTGTGCTGCTGTTGTCCTGCTATTCACGACTAAAGCGTGGGGAAGGATTGGAATAATGTTGCTCACTGTTGAATCGCTCATGTGATTCCACTAAGACTGCTTCACAGTGTTGGGCAAGGGTTTGTATTCAGAACCATACAGTATATAGAGGTACGTATAGTGTATATGGCACTGGGTATTGTAGTCTGTAGCTTGTGTACTTCTTGGTGAACTCTTTCGGTGTCCTTTTATCTGAGAACAAAAAGAGAAAATAAGAACAGGCAAGCACACATCTAATTCTGTGACTGTTAGACAGTGAGTTCTGTAAATTACAAGATCAGCATTAAAGGTGGACTGTACACACAATGTAGATCTGCCGTAGGCCCATCACCTCCTAGAAAGTGAGATTAGTCTCGTTCCCCATCAGTGTGTGCTTGCGTGTGTCCATTTGACTGTGTGTGTGTGTGTGTGTGTAAGGATGTCTGCAGCATTGCTCTGTCTGTCTTGTGTGATTAATGGAGCATGGCGCCAGGCTGAAAGGCAGACTGGGAGGACAAAGACGATTTTAAATGGACGTCACTTCTACAAAAAGACGTGTGTGCGTGCATGCGTGTGTGTGCATGTATGTGTGTGCGTGCGTACATGCGCGTGCGTGCCTGTGTGTGATTTTAAATGGACATGATCGTCTACAAAAGCTCTGTCGTGGAACTGGACAATAGGCTAGCTCTCCATATAGACAAAGACAGCCTGAACAGTCTTTTGTTCAAATTTCACTGGCTGTTCTAGAAACAAGCACTGTATAAATTGCTAAATCAGGACCATGTACTGTCTGACAGATTTGGTTTTATTTAGTCAACTTGGCTACACACAAGGTTGTACGGTTGAGATGAAGAATCCTGCTGGGGACTACGCAGAAATCGCAAAAAAATTGAATAGTTAGCCTAATTTCAGTTTATGAGACAAAACAAGCAGTCATTGTGTAGAGAATCATTGTATCATCTAAACTGCTTAGAAATATATTTTCCATCACCCAAAATATTGTATTTTCAGCTGTTTGAAACTGGTGTACAAAACAAAAAGTAAAAGATGCAAAAATGCAACTTCAGAACAGGAAGCATAGAAATAGCGCTCATACAGTAGAACAGAACTACCGCTTCTTAGACTTGCTTTCAACGGGAATGAAAGATCTATAACTCACATTTCTATGTGAATTTGGTTGGGTCGCCCAAAAAGTAAAATTGTGTGGCTTTAAAAGGTCACGTCAGACAGTGAATACTCAGGCTATAGTTTACTGTATTGAAACCCTTTGGGGAAATGTGTCTTGTGTCTTCCAAGCATAGCAATACATTACATTCCACAACATCACATTGTGTGTAAATGATGAAGACCTCAGTGTGCTGGCTGTCTACTTGGCATTCATCCCTGCACCATGATTTTGTGCAAAGCCAACTAATCATAATGATATAATCGTTAGTCTCTAGTGATGCTTGTCTGCTATACTGCCATTTCGACAAGCCTGGGTCTTTCTCTGGGGTGTGTGTGTGTGTGTCTATGCATGTGTGTGTGAAAGGGGGAATTGTCTGTCCCCAGTGTCTGAGGGGTACATGTTGGCATGGTGACAGCATACCTGAGGGACAGTGGCCGCTTCCTGCTTGGATGCACTGCAGTATAGTCCTAAATGGGATGGCTGTGTGTGGATGTACTGTATGTACCATGTGGAAGGATTATTGATTCAAGTCTACAACTGCCATTTCATTAAGTAGTGGCGTGTTGGCAGGTTTAGCCTTCACAGGTCACAACCACTGCAGCTTTGATGTAATGATGTTAGTCAACCCTTCAACCAGTTCAAACTCATTATATTAGGTAGAACATGTAAGAGGGGAATTATACGGTGCAGACCAGGGACCACAGTCACACGTTGCTCTTTTTAACATGAGAGAGGACATGAAATGGCATGAAATGAAATGCAGAACATGATGTTCACTCTGATTCTCCCCTCTAGAGGAGACGGTCTCTGCATTCAGTCATGACACAGGCCTTTGATTTTCACATCAGCACTCTGAGCTCTAGAAGAGAGGAAAGGAGGCATACCTGTCCACTGTACTGTCTAATGTTCATATGAAAAACAAATACACCTTATGGAACAGCAGGGACGGTGAAGCAACACAAACATAGACACATGCATACAAACACACGATAACATACACACTATACACACATGTACAGATGGATTTGTTATAGATATGTGGTAGTAGAGTAGAGGCCTGAGGGGGCACACTTAACAGGTTGTGAATGTATTGTAATGTGTTTCAAATGTATAAGTGCCTTAATTTTGCTGGACCCCAGGAATAGTAGCTGCTGCCTTAGGGAGAGAGTTTCACACTAGGCACGCAGGTAGACACCCGCACACACTCACAACCGCGCACACACACCTCAGGCAGATAAGGGCTAATCTTGGACTAGCCGCTCTTCATTTAAGATTGAGTCTTTCTAGATCCCATGCATTAGTGTGTGTGTGTGTGTGTGTGTGTGTGTGTGTGTGTGTGTGTGTGTGTGTGTGTGTGTGTGTGTGTGTGTGTGTGGGGGGGGGGGGGGGGGGGGGAACCATGGCCCTCCTCTCTGCCTCTAAACTAAATCCCTTGAAGCCAGTTCCAGTGGGAGCACTAAGATGCTAGGCTTCTGCTTGGCAGACCTGTCTACTTCATTGAAATGAAAATGAACTTCAATCACTTAGCTAGTACTATCTGTCTGTAGTTTATTAAAGCAGCGTAGCCTGGGCAGCATGCCTTGAATAGAAAGTAATTTGGCTGGATTTAAATGGAATTAAGTTGGCTGTTTCAGGTTTTATTAGGAAGACTCTCTTTTTGGGACTTCTGAGAAATAGTGAAAGTGTTTCTGGTGATTATAAAAGCATTTTCTGTGATTTTTTTCCTTATGAATTTAGCTAAATGTTTTTATGTTTTTGAGATGTTCTTTATAGATCACAATTAATACTGGTCAACTTTATAGTGTGTGATAGAAATGCTTTCAACTGTGTGTGGCTATATATATCAACCATACATGAACAATAGGCTTTCAAGCATTGGCATGTTTCACATGATATTTTATTGCACTGTCAATAATTCAATCAGATGTGGACGTTAATCTAATGTATTAGCCTGTGGGATATGCCTCAAGGGGCTGCTATTGACACCTCTGCTTTCTCTCCCTCTCCTCCTTCTTTTCACACTGTACTGTGTCACCTCCCTGACCAAAAATCAATGGAGGAAAGTTCGAAACTAAAACTCATTTATAAAATGCAATTACAGACGCCCAATACAGGAGGAGTAAAGGGATCCTGTGTGTGTGTGTGTGTGTGTGTGTGTGTGTGTGTGTGTGTGTGTGTGTGTGTGTGTGTGTGTGTGTGTGTGTCGTTCATTCATGGGATCCTGCAAATCCATCTTGTTTTGTCTCTTCCACCTGAGTTATTAGTGTCCTCAACCACTAAATCATATTGATTGAAACTTGTCATGGGTTTAAAATGAGGGCCGCTGGGGTCATTGGAAACAAAAATGGCAGTTTATTGGATTATGGGTTTACTTTGATTTCCAACAATGACCGGACCATGCATGAGAATGTAGGAGGACTCCCCAAAGAGCAAAGTCGATATATTTCCATCTCTCTCTCTCTACACCCCATATAAAACATACTATTATAGAGTCTAAATACTGTAGTATTAATATATTTTTATCGTATGCTATTCACTGCAGGGTTTTTGCGGACTTTACTGTAGTATTCACTGTAGTGTATAGTATTTTACAGTATACTACAAAATGACCTAGTACTACACATGATCGAGGGATACTACAGTGTGTAGTATAGTATTCCACAGTTTACGACAGAATTCTATAGTATGTACTGTAGTATTCTACAGTAAACATGTCTTTTTTTAATATGGGTCTCTCTCTCTCTACCCTTTCTCTCTCTCTCTCTTTCTCTCTCTCTCTGACTGTTTCTCCCTCTCTCTCTCTCTCTCCCTGATTACCTGACTCTTTCTCTCTCTCTCCCTGATTACCTGACTCTCTTTCTCTCTCTCTCCTTTCTGTCTTCCTTTACCTGACTCCTGGAACTCTCTCTTTACCTCACAGGATGAAATCTTCTTCTTCCTCTCATAAGCAGGGTTCTCCTGTGCTTCTTATTACAGACTATTTCCAAGTCAGCTCCCTCTCTGCCTGTAAGAAAGGTTCTAGGAAACATGTCATTTTAGTCTACTAACTAACGAATCACTTTTCTCCATACCATGATACAGCGGTGTGTTTTTATTTCAGTTTATTGACCCAACAACTTCCTCAAGCGAGGGGCATTTAAGTTCAATATAACCCTAGGTCTCTCTTGAAAAATAGATTTTATCTCAGTAGCTAGGTTTCCATCCAATTGGTGACCGATTTTCATGCGGATATTCAAAAATCTGCATAAAAACAATATGCATATTTTCCCTCCAGAGATGTCTCCATCAAATTGACTTGTTGCAGATAAAAGGCTGTGTGCGTGATGACGTAGTGCACATAAAATACCTTTTGCGGTTAAATTCCCATGTACCGAATAAAAAAGGCAAGTTAAATGGGTTTCTATCGCAATTTCCCACAGAAATGTTTTGCGGTATATAGCGAATGTGCCCACTCTGGTATTGCTCTAGCCAACAGTGCACGTAACCTACATGATGAGATTGTTATTATGGACAAAAGAGCGTGATTATTTTTGTCAAACAGTAGTGTCAACGATCATGTCACCAGAATAAGACCCTCAGTATTTATTGGAAAGGAGCATGAAGTTCATAATAAATTATTTAATCTGTAGCCTAATAAACTGCATGCTTTCCTGAATCGTAGTAGGAGGACCACACAACATATCATCTGTAACCTAATAAACTGCATGCTTTCCTGAGTCGTAGTGGGAGGACCACACAACATATCATCTGTAGCCTAATAAACTGCATGCTTTCCTGAGTCGTAGTGGGAGGACCACACAACATATCATCTGTAGTCTAATAAACTGCATGCTTTCCTGAGTCGTAGTCGGAGGACCACACAACATATCATCTGTAGTCTAATAAACTGCATGCTTTCCTGAGTCGTAGTGGGAGGACCACACAACATATCATCTGTAACCTAATAAACTGCATGCTTTCCTGAGTCGTAGTGGGAGGACCACACAACATATCATCTGTAGCCTAATAAACTGCATGCTTTCCTGAGTCGTAGTGGGAGGACCACACAACATATCATCTGTAGTCTAATAAACTGCATGCTTTCCTGAGTCGTAGTGGGAGGACCACACAACATATCATCTGTAGTCTAATAAACTGCATGCTTTCCTGAGTCGTAGTGGGAGGACCACACAACATATCATCTGTAGTCTAATAAACTGCATGCTTTCCTGAGTCGTAGTGGGAGGACCACACAACATATCATCTGTGTTCTAATAAACTGCATGCTTTCCTGAGTCGTAGTGGGAGGACCACACAACATATCATCTGTAACCTAATAAACTGCATGCTTTCCTGAGTCGTAGTGGGAGGACCACACAACATATCATCTGTAGCCTAATAAACTGCATGCTTTCCTGAGTCGTAGTGGGAGGACCACACAACATATCATCTGTAGTCTAATAAACTGCATGCTTTCCTGAGTCGTAGTGGGAGGACCACACAACATATCATCTGTAACCTAATAAACTGCATGCTTTCCTGAGTCGTAGTGGGAGGACCACACAACATATCATCTGTAGCCTAATAAACTGCATGCTTTCCTGAGTCGTAGTGGGAGGACCACACAACATATCATCTGTAGTCTAATAAACTGCATGCTTTCCTGAGTCGTAGTGGGAGGACCACACAACATATCATCTGTAGTCTAATAAACTGCATGCTTTCCTGAGTCGTAGTGGGAGGACCACACAACATATCATCTGTAGTCTAATAAACTGCATGCTTTCCTGAGTCGTAGTGGGAGGACCACACAACACATCATCGTGTGACTCCAAATTTACTTCCATATGATGGTTATTATATCAATATTTGCACATTTCTCACATCATTCATTTTACCGCTCAAAAAGATCCCACCTAGTCTAGCATATTTTGTTTTGTTAACATTTGGAAAGTTTACTGAAAAATGTTCTGTTTCCATCAGGCCTGTCATTATAAGAAAATCATCCGACATGTACTTTACTCGCATAAAAAGGTTGGATGGAAACCTAGTTAGTGAGACTAACCTGGATAAATAAAGGGCACTGTAGAAAATAATTCTAAGCTGTTTTGCAATGGTGTTGTGTTCTGAAAGGTCAACTGACTGTGTTGTTGTGGTGTGTGTGTGTCATGTCTACCACCAGTGCACACACACACACACACACACAGAGAGAGAAAGTTGCTATTGAATAGGCTGTTATTTCATTGGAAGACACGTTTTTTTTTTTGAATGGGGGACCTCATTACTTTTTGGTGCTCTTGCTTGTCAGTTTAGGAATCATATCCAAATGCGAGACATTAACTTTGAATTGTGGGTTAATCTGCCATCAATCACTCTCAAGGGCTTAATCTGGGTCCAGGAAACCATCCCTAAGGTCCAATTTAACCCATTATAACCCAGTTAAAATCAAAATGTAAAACTGTATGACACGCTACTCTCCATGTCCTATAAGAGGAGATCATTAGCCGTCATTTAGTGTTATGCTAATCAGCAAATTGTTAATTTACATTTACTTAGCTAAGGAAATTAATTTTGTATGTTTACATAATTCTGTCGAAACATGATTAAATGACTCCTTCCTTGTTTTGTCGCTGCATCGAGGCCTCTCTCAAACAGATCATTATAAATGATGGAACTAATATTCTAATACCATAACATTTTGTATTATACACTAGATATTCATATTTGTACAGTGAATAATTGAATGTGCTTTTAAAAGCCTTAATAATGCATAAGACTAAGACGACTTACAGAGGAGAAGTGGACACTTTAGACACATTTGGGGAGATGGTGGTGGCAGCGACAGAGGGGGAGGGAGGGCATTGCTGCTCTACCTACTTTACAAACTGAAAATCTCATTAAGTGTGACACTGAAGATTTGTTGAGAGGGACCAAAGTGGAGAGCGAATGAGCACACAAAGGGCTGCCTGCTCTGTGCTGCCAGTGATGGGAGGAGGAGACTTTAGCTTTGTTTGCCTTCATTAATTCTGCATTGGAACGAGCTGATCTGAGGAGGGGAAAACGCTCAGTCACTGATCAGAAGAGCCTATGAGGATATGACAGGTGAACAGGTGCCCTCTCTTCCCTTTGGGGGAACACTCTCCCCCCTTTAACTCTCCTCCTCGGGACTTTAATTGGGGTGAATTTGACATCGCGCCATCTGCGTGATGACAACATAAAGCCAGCTTTGATTTATGGAGTCTCAAGATGTATTATAATCAGGATTCTAGAACACAAACAAACATCATTGTGTGTCTGGGTATTAGAATCAATATTTAAACACAAACTAATCACACATTTCTGTCTGGCTATAGAAGTTCATAAAAATAATCTGTAAATCAGTGGTGCTGTAGGATACCACTGTACTTTTCCTACCTGATCATCTGCTGTGGTACACAAGCTGACTGTAAATGTACTTTCCTTCACTCAATCACCATGTAATTATCTACAAGAAAAGTCTAGATGGAGACTCTGAAAATGGAAGATTAGACTTCCATCATGCCTGAGCCAAACAGCAGAAGATGAGAAAGTTGACAAACAGAGGGTCTATTGTATGAGGAGGAAGTCAGGTTACAGCACTGTACATGTGTTCTCACAATGTGTTGTTATGGTTAGAGTTCTTATCTGATATCAATCAAATCAAATGTATTTATATAGCCCTTCTTACATCAGCTGATACCTCAAAGTGCTGTACAGAAAACCAGCCTAAAACCCCAAACAGCAAGCAATGCAGGTGTAGAAGCACGGTGGCTAGGAAAAACTCCCTAGAAAGGCCAAAACCTAGGAAGAAACCTAGAGAGGAACCAGGCTATGAGGGGTGGCCAGTCCTCTTCTGGCTGTGCCGGGTGGAGATTATAACAGAACATGGCCAAGATGTTCAAATGTTCATAAATGACCAGCATGGTCAAATAATAATAATCACAGTTGCCGAGGGTGCAACAAGTCAGCACCTCAAGAGTAAATGTCAGTTGGCTTTTCATAGCCGATCATTGAGAGTATCTGTACCGCTCCTGCTGTCTCTAGAGAGTTGAAAACAGCAGGTCTGGGACAGGTAGCACGTCCGGTGAACAGGTCAGGGTTCCATAGCCGCAGGCAGAACAGTTGAAACTGGAGCAGCAGCACTGCCAGGTGGACTGGGGACAGCAAGGAGTCATCATGTCAGGTAGTCTTGAGGCATGTTCCTAGGGCTCAGGTCCTCCGAGAGAGAGAAAGAAAGAAAGAGAGAAAGAAAGAGAGAATTAGAGAGAGCATACTTAAATTCACCCAGGACATCGGATAAGACAGGAGAAATACTCCAGATATAACAGACTGACCCTAGCCCCCCAACACATAAACTACTGCAGCATAAATACTGGAGGCTGAGACAGGAGGGGTCAGGAGACTCTGTGGCCCCATCCGACGATACCCCCGGACAGGGCCAAACAGGAAGGATATAACCCCACCCACTTTGCCAAAGCACAGCCCCCACACCACTAGAGGGATATCTTCAACCACCAACTTACCATCCTGAGACAAGGCCGAGTATAGCCCACAAAGATCTCCGCAAGGGGGGGGCGCCAACCCAGGCAGGAAGACCACGTCAGTGACTCAACCCACTCAAGTGACGCACCCCACCTAGGGACGGCATGGAAGAACACCAATAAGCCAGTGACTCAGCCCCTGTAATAGGGTTAGAGGCAGAGAATCCCAGTGGAGAGAGGGGAACCGGCCAGGCAGAGACAGCAAGGGCGGTTCGTTGCTCCAGATAGGGACTGGCTTTTATATAGAAATGGAAATACAGGAAAATCTCACATAGTGTTCTTTGAAAGATAGTAGGGATGACCCCATTTAGTCGACTGGTCAATTGTTTGGTCAATAGGCTGTTGGTCAACCGAGATTTCTTTATTCGAGCAGTCGTAGTGTATTTTCATGGTGCACAAGACACCAGTCTGATTTGCGCATGTCTCAGTGGACTGATCCATTGCGGAGGCTACGGAGATGGCACAGTCCATCACTCTAAGACATGTGATACTGAAATTGTATATGATTATATTTTGTAAAAATAATGGTGCAACACTAATAAATCAAATATTATTTTATCTAACAGCAGCTGTTTGTCACACATAATACACACGCAGCTCTCGCTCCTATAGCCTCCTTTTTCTTGATCTCCTTCTTATTGTTATTATAATTATCATGATCGTCATTATAATAATAAGTCATTTTATCATCATTAGTACGCTTTGTATATTAGCCTTGTATAACCACCATCGAGCTGTAGGCCTAAGATCGCGTCCTGTTAAGTCTTAATACCGTACATTTCTTCAGCCTATATTTAAGCAATAAGGCACGAGGGGGTGTCGTATGTGGCCAATATACCACGGCTAAGGGCTGTTCTTACGCACGACGCATCGCGGAGTGCCTAGACACAGCCCTTAGCCGTGGTATATTGGCCATATACCACAAACCCCTGAGGTGGCTTATTGCTATTATAAACTGGTTATGAACGTAATTAGAGCAGTAAAAATAAATGTTTTGTCATACCCGTGGTATATGGTGTGATATATCACGGCTGTCAGCCAATCAGCATTCAGGACTCGAACAACCCAGTTTATAATTCAATATATAGGCTGCTGTCTCAGTCAATCATTCTTTCGTTCATGCCATCAGACAGAATAGGAGACATTCATGCTTTGAAATGAAATCAAGCAATTTAGTTTTAAAAATAAATAACACAGGGAGCTTTGAATAATAATTAGCATAAACAATAAATAAACCGCAATTCATAAATGCATGCAACTGTTTTTAGTCTGCTGTAATAGTCTTTATATATTTATATATCAGGTCCTCCGAGAGAGAGAGCGAAAGAAAGAGAGAAAGAGAGAATTAGAATGTTGATGTCGGAGGTTTACATACACCTTAGCCAAATACATTTAAACTCAGATTTTCACAATTCCTGACATTTAATCCTAGTAAAAATTCCCTGTCTTAGATCAGTTAGGATCAACACTTTATTTTAAGAATGTGAAATGTCAAAATAATAGTTGAGTGGCTCAGTTGGTAGAGCATGGTGTTTGCAATGCCAGGGTTGTGGGTTTGATTCCCACAGGGGACCAGTACGGAGAAAAAATTTATGAAATGTATGCATTCACTACTGAAAGTTGCTCTGGATAAGAGCATCTGCTAAATGACTAAAATGTAATGTAAATGTATCACATTCCCAGAGGGCAGAAGTTTACATACACTCAAGTAGTATTTGGAAGCATTGCCTTTAAATTGTTTAACTTGAGTCAAATGTTTCGGGTAGCCTTCCACAAGCTTCACACAATAAGTTGGGTGAATTTTGGCCCATTCCTCCTGACAGAGCTGGTGTAACTGAGTCAGGTTTGTAGGCCTCCTTGTTCGCACACGCTTTTTCAGTTCTGCCCACATATTTTCTATAGGAATTGAGGTCAGGCCTTTGTGATGGCCTCTCCAATACCTTGACTTTGTTGTCCTTAAGCCATTTTGCCACACCTTTGGAAGTATGCTTGGGGTCATTGTCCATTTGGAAGACCCTTTTGCGACCAAGCTTTAACTTCCTGACTGATGTCTTGAGATGTTGAATCAATATATCAACATAATTATCCTGCCTCATGATGCCATCTATTTTGTGAAGTGCACCAGACCCTCCTGCAGCAAAGCACCCCCACAACATGATGCTGCCAACCCCGTGCCTCGCAGTTGGGATGGTGTTCTTTGGCTTGCAAGCCTCCCCCTTTTTCCTCCAAACATAACGATGGTCATTATGGCCAAAAACAGTTATATTTTTGTTTCATCAGACCAGAGGACATTTCTCCAAAAAGTACGATCTTTGTCCCCATGTGCAGTTGCAAACCGTAATCTGGCTGTTTATGGCTGTTTTGGAGCGGTGGCTTCTTCCTTGCTGAGCGGCCTTTCAGGTTACATCGATATAGGACTCATTTTACTGTGGATATAGACACTTTTGTACCTGTTTCCTCCAGCATCTTCACAAGGTCCTTTGCTGTTGTTCTGGGATTGATTTGCACTTTTCGCACCAATGTACGTTCATCTCTAGGAGACAGAATGAGTCTCCTTCCTGAGCGGTTTGACGGCTGCGTGGTCCCATGGTGTTTATACTTGCGTACTATTGTTTGTACAGATGAACATGGTACCTTCAGGCATTTGGAAATTGCTCCCAAGGATGAACCAGACTTGTGGAGGTCTACACATTTTTTCCTGAGGTCTTGGCTGACTTCTTTTGATTTTCCCATGATGTCAAGCAAAAGGCACTGGGTTTGAAGGTAGGCCTTGAAATACATTCACAGGTACACCTCCAATTGACTCAAATGATGTCAATTAGCCTATCAGAAGCTTCTAATGCCATGACATAATTTTCTGGAATTTTCCAAGTTGTTTAAAGGCACAGTCAACTTAGTGTATGTAAACTTCTGACCCACTGGAATTGTGATACAGTGAAATAATCTGTCTGTAAACAATTGTTGGAAAAATTACTTGTGTCATGCACAAAATAGATGTCCTAACTGACTTGCCAAAACTATAGTTTGTTAACAAGAAATGTGTGGAGTGGTTGAAAAACGTGTTTTAATGACTCTAACCTAAGTGTATGTAAACTTCCGACTTCAACTGTATATCTTTGTCAATTGTCATGATGCATTCTATCTTGGTCATTGGGCTCCTAAGCCAGGCATGTAGACATCTTAATGCACTGAAAGATCTCTCATAGCTGCTAACTGGAATAGTCAGCACGGCCTGCATGATTGCCTTCAGTGATGGGAACATATCAGGGTCTAACAGTTTATACACACAGGACATGTCAGAAGTGGCATCTTTCCTTTTTGAGAGGTAATGTTTAGCAAGAACTACTTCCTCTGGCTTGAAAGGAATATGACGTTTGTCTCTCTCTATGTCCTCCTGTGTTCTGTTTCTGTCCTGTCTGCTCCTCTCTCTCGCTCCCCTCTCTTCCTTGCTTTCTGAAATGTTGCTTTCCTAGACCTCCTATATTATTACAGAGACGGCATAGTATCAGTGCCGTAGCAATATGGAGTATTCTGAACAGACAAATATACAGAGGCAATATGGAGTATTCTGAACAGACAAATATACAGAGGCAATATGGAGTATTCTGAACAGACAAATATACAGAAGCAATATGGAGTATTCTGAACAGACAAATATACAGAGGAAATATGGAGTATTCTGACCAGACAAATATACAGAGGCAATATGCGCGCACACACATAATAGGCAAATAATGCATTGAGCTAAAGGTCAAATCTGGGATAATTTCTGTTTCTTAATGTTACTAGCAGTTCACTCAATCTTAAGCCCGATTAACATTCAACTGTCTTACCCTTCACTAACCACAATACCTGTGTTCTCTCTCTCTCTGTCGCTTTAGCAACAAAATTGACATGCATGCAGCCATGGGGAAAAACAGATGAGGTTGGCTTAGGTAGTTGACAACATGTAAGCTATATTTCCTCTCCAATGTTTATTGCAAACAAATACATTTGCACAATAATCACTTGTTGTCTCAAATACATCGTTAGAGTTGTTGGTTAGCTGCTATCGAATTTTTGCCATATTTGCATTGACATGAAATCAGTCAAAACACCTCAAAAAAGACATGGTATCAATGAGGAACCTGGGACTAAACACCTTACCACAAGCATTTCGCTACACCCGCAATAACATCTGCTAAATATGTGTATGTGACAAATAACATGTGATTTTAACATTTTATTCGATAACATGATGAAACATGCTGAAATGAGCCACTTACAATTCCCCACATGTCAGTTTGTCATTCTTGTTATCAATCTGGCCATCCAGAATCACAACAGGCTGACTTCTGCCCCATGGAAGCTCACAAATCGTTTGTGACATTGTCAGCCAACCCATCTATGTGAGGGAAAAAAGTATTTGATCCCCTGCTGATTTTGTACGTTTGCCCACTGACAAAGAAATGATCAGTCTATCATTTTAATTGTAGGTTTATTTGAACAGTGAGAGACAGAATAACAACAAAAAAATCCAGAAAAACGCATGTCAAAAATGTTATAAAATGATTTGCATTTTAATGAGGGAAAAAAATATTTGACCCCTCTGCAAAACATGACTTAGTACTTGGTGGCAAAACCCTTGTTGGCAATCACAGAGGTCAGATGTTTCTTGTAGTTGGCCACCAGGTTTGCACACATCTCAGGAGGGATTTTGTCCCACTCCTCTTTGCAGATCTTCTCCATGTCATTAAGGTTTCGAGGCTGACGTTTGGCAACTCGAACCTTCAGCTCCCTCCACAGATTTCTTTATGGGATTATGGTCTGGAGACTGGCAAGGCCACTCCAGGACCATAATGTGCTTCTTCTTCAGCCACTCCTTTGTTGCCTTGGCCGTGTGTTTTGGGTCATTGTCATGCTGGAATACCCATCTACGACCCATTTTCAATGCCATGGCTGAGGGAAGGAGGTTCTCACCCAAGATTTGACGGTACATGGCCTCGTCCATCATCCCTTTGATGCGGTGAAGTTGTCCTGTCCCCTTAGCAGAAAAACACCCCCAAAGCATAATGTTTCCACCTCCATGTTTGACGGTGGGGATGGTGTTCTTGGGGTCATAGGCAGCATTCCTCCTCCTCCAAACACGGCGAGTTGAGTTGATGCCAAAGAGCTCCATTTTGGTCTCATCTGACCACAACACTTTCACCCAGTTGTCCTCTGAATCATTCAGATGTTCATTGGCAAACTTCAGATGGGCATGTATATGTGCTTTCTTGAGCAGGGGGACCTTGCGGGCGCTGCAGGATTTCAGTCCTTCACGGCGTAGTGTGTTACCAATTGTTTTCTTGGTGACTATGGTCCCAGCTGCCTTGAGATCATTGACAAGATCCCCCCCCCCGTGTAGTCCTGGGCTGATTCCTCACCGTTTTCATGATCATTGCAACTCCACGAGGTGAGATCTTGCATGGAGCCCCAGGCCGAGGTAGATTGACAGTTCTTTTGTGTTTCTTCCATTTGCGAATAATCGCACCAGCTGTTGTCACCTTCTCACCAAACTGCTTGGCGATGGTCTTGTAGCCCATTCCAGCCTTTTGTAGGTCTACAATCTTGTCCCTGACATCCTTGGAGAGCTCTTTGGTCTTGGCCATGGTGGAGAGTTTGGAATCTGATTGATTGATTGCTTCTGTGGACAGGTGTCTTTTATACAGGTAACAAACGGAGATTAGGAGCACTCCCTTTAAGAGTGTGCTCCTAATCTCAGCTCGTTACCTGTATAAAAGACACCTGGGAGCCAGAAATCTTTCTAATTGAGAGGGGATCAAATACTTATTTCCCTAATTAAAATGCAAATAAATTTATAACATTTTTGACATGCGTTTTTCAGGATTATTTTGTTGTTACTCTGTCTCTCACTGTTCAAATAAACCTACCATTAAAATTATAGACTGATCATTTCTTTGTCAGTGGGCAAATGTACAAAATCAGCAGGGGTTCAAATACTTTTTTCCCTCACTGTACTTGCTACATAATTGTATTGTAAACACACACAAAATCGATTCACTTACTCCTGCAAATACAACAACCGTCTCTGTGTTTGCTGAGCTGCATCTCTCGCCCTCTTCCTCAATAATAAATTCCATCTTATACAGTGGCTTGGGAAAGTATTCACCCCCTTGGCATTTTTCCTATTTTGTTGCCTTACAACCTGGAATTAAAATGTTTTTTTTTGGGGGGGGGGGGGTTGTATCATTTGATTTACACAACATGCCTACCACTTTGAAGATGCAAAATATTTTTTATTGTGAAACAAACAAGAATTAAGACAAAATAACAGAACTTGAGCGTGCATAACTATTCAACCCCCCGAAGTCAATACTTTGTAGAGCCACCTTTTGCAGCAATTACAGCTGCAAGTCTCTTGGGGTATGTCTCTATAAGCTTGGCACATCTAGCCACTGGGATTTTTGCCCATTCTTCAAGGCAAAACTTCTCCATCTCCTTCAAGTTGGATTGGTTCTGCTGGTGTACAGCAATCTTTAAGTCATACCACAGATTCTCAATTGGATTGAGGTCTGGGCTTTGACTAGGCCATTCCAAGACATTTAAATGTTTCTCCTTAAACCACTTGAGTGTTGCTTTAGCAGTATGCTTAGGGTCATTGTCCTGCTGGAAGGTGAACTTCCGTCCCAGTCTCAACTCTCTGGTAGACTGAAGCAGGTTTCCCTCAAGAATATCCCTGTATTTAGCACCATGCATCATTCCTTCAATTCTGACCAGTTTCCTAGTCCCTGCAGATGAAAAACATCCCCACAGCATGATGCTGCCACCACCATGCTTTACTGTGGGGTTGGTGTTCTCGGGGTGATGTGAGGTGTTGGGTTTGCGCCAGATATAACGTTTTCCTTGATGGCCAAAAAGCTCAATTCTATTCTCATCTGACCAGAGTATCTTCTTCCATATGTTTGGGGAGTCTCCCACCTGCCTTTTGGCGAACACCAAACGTGTTTGCTTATTTTTTTCTCTTCTGTAAAGCCCAGCTCTGTGGAGTGTACGGCTTAAAGTGGTGCTATGGACAGATACTCCAATCTCCGCTGTGGAGCTTTGCAGCTCCTTCAGGGTTACCTTTGGTCTCTTTGTTGCCTCTCTGATTAATGCCCTCCTTGCCTGGTCCGTGAATTTTGGTGGGCGGCAGGTTTGTTGTGGTCCCAGGTTTGTTGTGGTCCCATTTTCTTTCCATTTTTTAATAATGGATTTGATGGTGCACCGTGGGATGTTCAACGTTTCTGATATTGTTTTATAACCCAACTCTAATCTGTACTTCTCCACAACTTTGTCCTTGACCTGTTTGGAGAGCTCTTTGGTGTTCATGGTGCCGCTTGCTTGGTGGTGCCCCTTGCTTAGTGGGGCTTTTCAGACAGGTGTATATATACTGAGATCATGTGACACTTAGATTGCACACAGGTGGACTTTATTTAACTAATTATGTGACTTCTGAAGGTAATTGGTTGCACCAGATCTTATTTAAGGGCTTCATAGCAAAGGGGGTGAATACATATGCATGCACCACATTTTTTTTTTTTTTTTTTTAAACAAATTATTTTTTTCATTTAACTTCACCAATTTGGACTATTTTGTGTATGTCCATTACATGAAATTTAATTACAGGTTGTAATGCAACAAAATAGAAAAAATGCCAAGGGGGATGAATACTTTTTCAAGGCATTGTATAAATTTGATTTTTTTTAAACTCAGCTATCAAACTTTGTTTTTTATGCAGATACAGTAGCTAGCTACTGTAATTGAGCTGATGTTAACAAAAGTAGCTAACGTCATGTTAGTCTTAAATTAAGTAGCTAGCTTTATTAGCAATTTTTTTGCATATTTGGACAGTACTTGGTTAGACAGTAATTGGTTAGTTAGTGATACTTGTCGGGTGGTGAACTGAGTTCCAGCAGTCGGATTCAGTGTCTAGATAGCTAATCAATTACTGTCAAAATCCTGTTAATAAAATGTACTAGATAGCTAATGTCAGCAGCACTGCTAGCTAGACTGGGTAGTCCCTAACGTTAGTTAGTATTTTACCTTATCTGTCAGTGCAGATTTTGAGTCAACTTGTTGAAATGTAAGTTACTCGAATCTGGCTTACTGTGAGTTCAGTAACTCTGAATAACATCATCATGGGCTAACAAAATGTGCTATAGTAGTGGCAAGCTAATGAAGGTTACCAACGTCCTTCTCATCTTTGCACTCTCTCCCTCAGAGAATTAACATTTCTTTGGACGAATCAAAAATGACTTTGGAAAACCACTTTGACTCCACCTCCTAAAGTGCCACCGTACACAGAAATGCTGGTTTTAAGCAGCACTAAAAAGGCAGGGAAGGCCAGGGTTCATGATTGGAGTATTCATTGCAGTGTGTAATGCAGTGTAGCCTAGTTTGTTTTACATCATCCCAGCAGGGATTCAGTGCCCCGAAAGCCTGGGTCTGGTGATGTCAATGCTCTGGTAAACTTATTTATTTAGTGTTATACGAACGGGTGGGTCTAATCCTGGATGCTGATTGGTTAAAACTGCATTCCAACCGGTGTCTATTCCACAAGTTACCAGTGTCTAAGGCTATGACGTTGAAATGCCTATTTACTCTGTTCCATCTCAATACGCAATCCATTGTCTCATCAACCCAGCCAGTCAATTTATCAACTTGATCTCCACTATAAAAAGCATCTAGACATTATCTCCCATTTCTTTTAGACTAGCATTTGGTTTTTAACAGCGGAGATTTGTATAAACCTTGCTGTCTGTTTCTCCGACATTTGCAACATTGTTTCAATATTGAAATTCGATCTCCAGCTGTCCCATAGTAATGAACGTGTCGGGAGTCACGACGAGACAGACAGGCAGGCAGTGTTTCTCAGCCAGTCGAAATCATGAATCAGCTGGCATCATTTTTATTATATATATATATATATATATATATATATACAAAGAAATGTCAGTAGTAAACAGGTAAAATGAAACGAAATGTAGCTAGTTTGCAGTCTTTCCGGCTTCTGTTTTAAGTGATTGTGTTAGCTGTGTTGTTGGCTAGCTCCTCTGAACAACAGTGTTCTGATGTGAGAGCACATTTTCTATGCCAGGCGAAATCGTACATCATTAGTTCATTGTTACGGATGTATCCAAATAAATGTCACTAGAAAACAGCTTAAACAAATGCAAATGTAGCTACTTTGGCTGCACTGTTTGATGTGATAGTAAGTTATCCATATTTGGCTAGCTAGCAAGCAAGGGATAAGAACGTCGCCATCCAGTATGGTAATGTAACATTTAGAATGAACGACTGGGTTGTGTCCATAGATGCAGAACAAAGATAGTTAACAACTGGGTCGCGTCTCTGGCAACCGAACTGATAGAACGAACGACCAGCCGGCTTGGGTAGCAACCTTAGATTTGTGTGGTGACTATCTTGTGGAAGGATGAAATAGTATGAATAAATTCATCAAAATAATGTTTATTTGAATATTAACTTTTATTTTAATACAACGGTAACCCGTTGTATTAAAGTGATAATGCCCTTGAAGCCGGTTTTCGAGCCTAACAACACCCGTGCCAATATATCCTCCAAACACCTGCTTCTCTGGCAATATCACTTAATTGTTTACACTGTTCCAAATGTTCAGACAAAATTATAATATTGTAATCTAAGAGAAACTATTTGCACACATAATACTCACCTAACGCTTGCTATTATACCCACCTTTTTCTGGATCTCCAGTAGTTTCCACAACTAAGTCAAATGTCTTCCACAGATCTGACTTCCCCTTTCCCTCCTGAGCAACCAGTAAACATTCACCCGTTTCCAGTTTCTTTTTCTCCTCCTCCGCATCCATTTTGGTGTTGACATTAATATGTATGGAGTTTGTTATAACCATTTTATTGACGTCATTATAATAGGCTATAGCTCAGGCCATATTGTTCACATGCATGTGATGCTTACATGGTTCACGTAAAGAGAGCAAGGGTTTAGGAAATAGGGAGTGTTTTTCCTAAAAAATTAGGGATATCGGTAACAGAAATGTTCAGTAAGAAACGAAATGGCTGAAATGATGTTGTAGCTTCAGCACGGACAACGCAATGAACATTTGCTGTGCTATGGTGCCTTTTTGCTGCAGTAGGGAGGAGAGCAAGACAACGTGCGCCAGTCACACAAGCACTCGCTGATCACATTTAAAAGCTCACAGCAAATGCCACTTTTGTGTTCATATATTTGTTATAGATACCAACATGGAGCACAACAATGGTGGAAGGGAACAAACAGGTTGTAAATGTCCTTTTAGAGTGTGGTTGCTTGGTTGGTTGGAGCTCCAGGCCCCTGATCACCTTAAAACGCTGGTCTCTGCTCCACTTCCTTTACTGTGTGTCTGGGTCTGTGCTTTTCTGTCACATTACCTACTTACCGATGCCACAGGGAGCCTATGGTCATTTTACAAATACACACACACACACACACACACACACACACACACACACACACACACACACACACACACACACACACACACACACACACACACACATTCTCTCATCCACACACACACACACTCACTCACACACACACACACACACACACACACACACATTCTCTCATCCACACACACACACGCATGCACGCACACACACACACACACAGGCACATACACAATAAGAAGAGTCTGCTTTAATTGTGCATCTAACAGCCTTCTTACAAGACCATTAGGCAGTTCTAGTGCATGGTCACAATGTGATATTAAAGCACTGCTTAACAGCTGTCTTGCTCTCTGCAGGGCCGGCTATGCTCTCCAGCACCAATGGTTTCAGCCCAAGGCAAGCATACTGAGTAGTCATGTTAGTGATGCTTCTGTTTTACGGCCCTGTACTTATAGTAGGGGAATAGAGGACAGGATCCAAACTGTATGAGCCAACATATGGTCGGATGTATAGTGTTTGATAAAATCAATAAAAACTTAAATACATTTTTTTTTTTTTAAGTTTAGTGCCTGAAATCGGGGACTGTCAGCTAATGATGCCCTTGTTGAATGGGTTCTGACTGAATATATAGCAAAAATAATATATTTGAGGAGGTTGGCAATAGTGATATTGATTCAAAAGAAAACAGAGTGTTGTTGTTGTTCTGTAAGAAAGAGCAATAGCTTCAACACATTCTCCATTGCATTCAAGTATGACATAAAAATTCATCATTGACCAAAAACAAATACAAAAAATAAATGTTCAGAGGAAATATTTATGCCTACAAGGTTACAGTGGCTGCAAGGGATGTGGCTAGCTATGAGTATTGTCTTGTGAAGGTCCCGTTTCTTATTAGTTACAGCTGGCCAATCAATACTAAAGGAAGATTCTATACTCTCGCTGATAATACTTTACTCAATTGGAGGTTAACTGTATGTATGCCCAGGGTCACTCCTCCGCTGTCTTTCCTCCTCTCTCCTTCTTATAGAACTGTCGACTCTCCCTCTATTTCTGTTCCCTTTCTCCATCGTCTTTCATGAGGGCTATTTTCATTCAACCCATTATAGCCTGCCGGCCTTCATTCTTCCTTCTAGAATTACATCTCAGGAAAAGCTTTGCAGTTTCTTTACCATGGATATGATTGGAGGTTTTCAATAAGAGCTAAGTAGAACGTAGGAAGCTCATCTCTTCTACAATCTTTTGTCAACTCTCTTTTGCAAAAGAAGACTATATTAGATTTTCTAATTTTAACATCAACTCAGGCGTCCAATAGGCTAAGTAGAAGGTTGTTTTTTAACAGTATGAAATGTGTGTTGTGTGAAAAATATAAACCATATAATTTCATTGTAAAGTTTCATTGTGGTATATGTTAAGTATGAGTAATACCTTCACTTTTTTTGGCAGACCTTAAGTAGGACAACTTTATATGTGTGATATCATGTCATGTTATTCAAGTATGAAACTCTTTAATGTACTGCGGTGAGTCATAGCTCAAACTATGGTTAATGTTCTGTTAATGAACTTACGCCTAGCGAAACCTTGATTTCTACTAATCAGTACTCAGATGTGGCAATAATAATTATAATCATGTTAATTATTACATTTTGATAGTTTCATTTGATCATATAGTCTTCTCTCATGCTCATCATTAACATGCACATCCTAAACTGAGGTCACGAGGCGCAGTATTTCCCCTGGCATTATGTACTGTAGGTTGAACCAACCTCTGTTTTCCCCCACATTTTGTTTTAATTGAAGATATTGGTAAGAGGCTCTGGATATTGATTTCAGGGGGTGTTAATAAGGGGTGTGTTTATCTGTAAGACTAAAGACTGACATGTTGTCACCCCTATCTGTGGTGTTTGCATTAAGTCTTAGACCATGTCTCCATTTGTTTAAACAGATCAATACGGTACTTAAACTATAGCCACACAATCAATGTTCTCTTTATTAGAATATATACTGTAGCATCACAGCACTGTAAAGACTTTCAATATTCCATAGATGAAAACAGTATGCCATCGCTAAAGGACAGTAAATATTGGTTTACCAGCCTAAGGAGCTATAGATTGCTGTTGATGTTAAAGGTGCAATATGCAGAAATCACTCCGCCGTTTCCTGGTTGTTAAAATTCGAATAGTTTGCCTAATTTGAGTGTATGTGAAGCACATAGAACAGGTCTACCGCTTCTTAGACTTGCTTTCAATGAGAATGACAGATCTAGAACTCACATTCTATGTGACTTTGGTCGGGTCGCCAAAAAGTTACATATTGCAGCTTTGTATATCTTTAGACTGCATCAGTTGTAACCATTTATAAGTAATCCATTTTGTTCTCAAACTCTTAATGAATGGATAAGTTTGGACTATGCTGCTTTCTATTGGCGTTCTCTGTTTGCTATTAGTTGAAGAAAAACTTCCACTCCATCATATCTTCTGGACCCTATTACCTTTATAGTGCAATACTTTTGACCAGACCTCTATGTAGTGGGTTTGGCTGGGCAAAACAAGTGCCCAACTGCATATAGGAAATAGGGTGCTATTTCAGAATCACCACTAAATTATGTATGAGGGGATTTTGGCATGTCTTTGGTGACAGCAGTCCATTCAGAGATGAGTTGTGATGGGTATCAGGTAGCTGAGATGTGATGGGTATCAGGTAGCTGAGATGTGATGGGTATCAGGTAGCTGAGATGTGATGTGATGGTTATCAGGTAGCTGAGATGTGATGTGATGGTTATCAGGTAGCTGAGATGTGATGTGATGGGTATCAGGTAGCTGAGATGTGATGTGATGGGTATCAGGTAGCTGAGATGTGATGGGTATCAGGTAGCTGAGATGTGATGGTATCGGGTAGCTGAGATGTGATGGGTATCAGGTAGCTGAGATGTGATGGGTATCAGGTAGCTGAGATGTGATGGGTATCAGGTAGCTGAGATGTGATGGGTATCAGGTAGCTGAGATGTGATGGGTATCAGGTAGCTGAGATGTGATGGGTATCAGGTAGCTGAGATGTGATGGGTATCAGGTAGCTGAGATGTGATGGGTATCAGGTAGCTGAGATGTGATGGGTAACAGGTAGCTGAGATGTGATGGTTATCAAGGAGGCTGAGTTGTGATGGGTATCAGGTAGCTGAGATGTGATGGGTATCAGGTAGCTGAGATGTGATGGGTATCAGGTAGCTGAGATGTGATGGTATCAGGTAGCTGAGGTGATGGTTATCAGGTAGCTGAGATGTGATGGTATCAGGTAGCTGAGATGTGATGGTTATCAGGTAGCTGAGATGTGATGGGTATCAGGTAGCTGAGATGTGATGGGTATCAGGTAGCTGAGATGTGATGGGTATCAGCTAGCTGAGTTGTGATGGTTATCAGGTAGCTGAGTTGTGATGGTTAACAGGTAGCTGAGTTGTGATGGTTATCAAGGAGGCTGAGATGTGATGGTATCGGGTAGCTGAGATGTGATGGGTATCGGGTAGCTGAGATGTGATGGGTATCGGGTAGCTGAGATGTGATGGGTATCGGGTAGCTGAGATGTGATGGGTATCGGGTAGCTGAGATGTGATGGGTATCGGGTAGCTGAGATGTGATGGTTAACAGGTAGCTGAGATGTGATGGGTATCGGGTAGCTGAGATGTGATGGGTATCGGGTAGTTGAGATGTGATGGGTATCAGGTAGCTGAGATGTGATGGGTATCGGGTAGCTGAGATGTGATGGTTATCGGGTAGCTGAGATGTGATGGTTATCGGGTAGCTGAGATGTGATCGGTATCGGGTAGCTGAGATGTGATGGGTATCGGGTAGCTGAGATGTGATGGGTATCGGGTAGCTGAGATGTGATGGTTCTCAGCTAGCTGAGATGTGATGGTTAACAGGTAGCTGAGATGTGATGGTTATCAGCTAGCTGAGATGTGATGGTTAACAGGTAGCTGAGATGTGATGGTTATCAGCTAGCTGAGATGTGATGTTATCAGGTAGCTGAGTTGTGATGGTTATCAGCTAGCTGAGATGTGATGGTTATCAGGTAGCTGAGTTGTGATGGTTATCAGGTAGCTGAGATGTGATGGTTATCAGGTAGCTGAGATGTGATGGTTATCAGGTAGCTGAGATGTGATGGTTATCAGGTAGCTGAGTTGTGATGGTTATCAGCTAGCTGAGATGTGATGGTTATCAGGTAGCTGAGTTGTGATGGTTATCAGGTAGCTGAGATGTGATGGTTATCAGGTAGCTGAGTTGTGATGGTTATCAGGTAGCTGAGATGTGATGGTTATCAGGTAGCTGAGATGTGATGGTTATCAGCTAGCTGAGTTGTGATGGGTATCAGCTAGCTTGCAGTAGAGACAGACTAACAGTGTTGTGACCTGAAGTGGAGGTCAACCAGCCACTCTAGGTGCACATTAGTCCTCTTGCTGCTTTGGTCAAATGGTATCCTGCTATAGTGCGTGTGTGCGTATGTGTGTTTGTGTGTGTGTGTTTGTGCATTTATGGGTTCATGTGTGCGTACATGTATGTGTGTGTCATTCCATAGCATCTGCTGTTGATGATTGATGAACCACAGTGTGGACTGCTGTTGCGTTGTGTAATGACTTACATCCTGAACACATAGAGCATGTACAGCTCTCTCTGACCCAGCCATCTCCCTATACCTATAGCCTAGGCCCAGGGGAAGCCATCTGTCTGAGCCTGGCCTATAGTCAGCTGTGAGGCTCAGGCCTCTGCTGGCCAGAGTGCTGTCCATGTTTACCAGATGCACCGTCCGTCCCCCAAGGTAAACTACCCATCTGGCAGCACTGAGCCTCAGCAGACAGACTGGCCCATGGCCCATGGCCCAAAGCATGCTGGAAAATGGAGTCAAACACATTGGCCCAAGGCCCAAAGCATTCTGGATGATGAAGTCAAATAAACTGGCCGTGGACCCAAAGCTTTGTAGATCAACGTGTGTGTGTATATTGTGCTGTGACTGTCTGTAGAGGACAATGGACAAACAGTAAGTATGGATAAATATCCACATTTTAGAGTGCAATCACATCATGCAAATGAATAAGCTCAACAACAAAAAAATACACATTATTGCATATGCTATTAAAGGGAAAGGAAAGGGAAAGGGGATACCTAGTCAGTTGTACAACTGAATGCATTCAACTGAAATGTGTCTTCTGCATTTAACCCAACCCCTCTGAATCAGAGAGGTGCGGGGTGCTACCTTAATCGATATCCATGTATTCGGCCCTGTTGAGTAAGCTAATCTTCCTTCATATTTTATCTATGTTAATCTGTAAACATTTCCATTGACTTAAACCAGATGCAGAGAAGATTTCTGATCAATACCTTTGTATTGTATTCTCCTTATGTAATCAATGAAACTGTGTATGTTTAGTAGCAATATGTAGTTTAATGGGAACTAATGAATTTTGTATTTCAAGCAGTCAGGGCTTAAGGCTATTCTTCATACGCAGGTTCAGAGTGGACATACTGTACCCATGACCCTGTGGCCAATAGAAACGAGGCTAAAATAGAGGTTGTAAAATGTCACCTGTAACTACTATAATTATTCATTATAATCCACATAATTATTCACATTTCCTGTTGCTGCAGGATTATTTTCCTGTTGTAGCAAACTGGCTCAAGTTAAGATCCTACTTCTGGCCAGTGCGCAAAGAACGCTTCCTACAGAAATTATATCATAATGTTCTACTCTACTCCAAGCTAGGATCAAATGGCTTTTAATGTGCAATTCAAAACACACCCCAGGTCATTCAACGTTTTGATTTTTGATTTTATTTTTTCTCTACACCAAGCGCCTTATGGGAAACATATAGGCATATTTTCCCCCTACACAACGATATGTTTAAACCTGTCTGTAGGGAGGAAGTACATTCATGTCCAAAGGGCAAACTTATTGGTAGCGAAACCTTATTTTCTACATATCGACCCCGGAGGGCCTCGGCCCACAAAATGCAAAAACCCTGGGCAAGACAGATCTGCTGTCATGTCTTACAGTAGAAATCAGCCAATCAATGTCACTTTCCGCCGCCGGGGCCTGAATGAACCTAATTCCGCTCATCGTGGCTAAATGGTGAAAACCTGGAGGTTCATCAATCATCAATCCAAGCAGCGCTCTGTGCTTAATAGTCTGGTCTTTATTCACTGAATAGCCACTGCATTTATCTATCTGGGGGAGCCAAGTGGAAATCCCTTCTATTATGAGAGAGAGAGAGAGAGAGAGAGGAGAGAGAGAGAGAGAGAGAGAGAGAGAGAGAGAGAGAGACGAGAGAGAGAGAGAGAGAGAGAGAGAGAGAGAGAGAGAGAGAGAGAGAGAGAGAGAGAGAGAGAGAGAGAGAGAGAGAGAGAGAGAGAGAGAGAGAGAGGTGTTCTGTCTCTCACATTCTAATTCCCAAATGGGGGCTGTCTGCTACTTTTTTAAATTGAAGATCGCTGGAACGTGGATTACCAGTATCTCCTCTCCCCACTTTAGAATCCATTTTGATCGGTCAGTTTTGTTGAAAGCTATGCTGTGCCTGAATGTGAAGTCAATATTTCCCAAATCTGATATTAATATCTGCTGATGTGTCTCTTTGCCTGTTTAGAGAAATGTTTAATTGTCTCAAGTACTACCGTGACTCCTGTAACAACAGCCTCTAAATGTATGACAAACCAGGTAGTGAAACGTATCTCCTCTTCTCTCTTTGTTTCAGGTGACAAGTGTACATGCTTCCAAGGGAGACCTCCTCAAGTCGGGCAGCCCCAAGTCGACGTTAAAACACATATGGACAGAAAGCGGCAAGGACCTGTCAATCAGCAGGTTGCTGTCACAGACTCTCCATGGCAAAGAGAACACCACAGCCCTGGACCTGCGCTACGACACCCCAGAGCCCTACTCCGAGCAGGACCTCTGGGACTGGCTGAGGAACTCCACCGACCTCCAGGATTCTAGACCTAGAGCCAAACGGCGGCCTATGGTAAAGACGGGCAAGTTCAAGAAGATGTTTGGCTGGGGAGACTTCCACTCCAACATCAAGACAGTCAAGCTCAACCTCCTCATCACCGGGAAGATTGTGGACCACGGCAATGGAACCTTCAGCGTCTACTTCAGACACAACTCCACAGGCCAGGGCAACGTGTCTGTGAGTCTCGTCCCGCCAACGAAGATCGTGGAGTTCGACGTGGCAGCCCAGCAGTCCGTGATTGACGCCAAGGACTCCAAGTCCTTCAACTGCCGCATCGAGTACGAGAAAGTGGAGAAGGGCGCCAGGAACACGCTGTGTAACTTCGACCCGTCCAAGACATGTTACCAGGAGCAGACTCAGAGCCACGTCTCCTGGCTCTGTTCCAAGCCATTTAAAGTAATCTGCATCTACATCTCCTTCTACAGCACTGACTACAAGCTGGTGCAGAAAGTCTGTCCGGACTACAACTACCACAGTGAAACTCCCTACTTCCCCTCTGGCTGACCACTCCCACAACAACAACCCCAATGTGGAGCAGAAAGTTACTTAGTGGGGCTTCTTCTTTTTCCCCACCCAGAGAAATATATGTTAGCTGTAATGTTCTGAACATAAAAGAATGTGTAAAATGAATTAATTACCTATTTATGAAATGAAGTCTTTTGATGACAGTACAGAAAGTAAAGATTTATGGGGCAGTAATTTTTTTCTTTCAAATGTTGTACAAAACCATTATTATTTTTATAATTATAATTATTATGTTATTAGTATACAAATACTATGACTAAACAAATAATATTGATTATAATCCATTTGTTTTATTGTTTTCATACCTTTTTTCCATCAATGATTTCATAGATGCATAACGTGTACATATTTGAGGTTGATAGTTCCATTTGTAACTAAGTAAAATCAACATTTCATGTAAGTCTTATTAGTTTGTAACAACTTGTTTATGTTAATTTGCTTGGTCCAGTTTGTTCCTAAATGCTTAGATTTTCTCCTTTTAGTATTTCTTACTTACTTTGCCCCTTAGGGCCAACTTTCTGTATGAAAGTTCACTTTTGTGAGCTACCAATTGGACTGCAACATACAGGATCCTGTGTTTTGTTTGCACCTGCAATACTCTTCATTCAAAGCAGTTCAATTCCGCTCTCTCAGAAATAACAGTCCAGCCTCTTATCCTTGAAGGCCTTCAAGATCCCCACACATTTCCAAACCCTTCGACCCCAGAGGCGAGAGAGCTGAAGAAGAGGAGTGTGTCGGTGTGTAATCAAAGCATCAGGTGGAGATGGTCTCATCAGCCTGACGGACTTAGCATTGAGCTAGCATTGAGCAGGCTTCTCCCGCAGGCATGTTTTATAAAAAATTTATTAAAAAAAAGCATTTTACATGTTCAGAAATGATGCGGTTCATTCTTCAGCTTGTTTGGAGTGTCCCTGTATAAATCTTGGCTCAGATTATTATTAGAAAATCACAGCCTTATTAGGTTTATTGTTAATATTCAGTTATGATTGACTTGGGGCTTTGCTCATTGTCATTGACTTAATAAAACATGTAATGTAATGAATTTTATGTCTTAGAGAGCCTAATTTGTATGAATGGTTTGTATTGTACATAGTTTATCCCGAATTGAGCTGCGTCTGTATATGCCCCATAAAGCTGTCTCCCTCTTCCCACAAACTCTCTCTCTTTCTCGCTCGCTCACTCACCCTCTCACTCACTCACTCACTCACTCACTCACTCACTCACTCACTCACTCACTCACTCACTCACTCACTCACTCACTCACTCACTCTCTCACTCTCCCTTTCTCTCTGCCATTAATAGTCATTATTGGTTCCTCAAACAAAGAGACTGATGTTGCTGATGTAGACGTGAATCCTTGAAAACAGCTACCCTATACATACGCTGTAGAACTGTCTAAATATATTATACGTACTCATCAACTGTATGACTAAAACATTTATTTATGGGGGAACGATGGGACGGAGGTGTACATATGAATAAAAATACTGTAAGTTTTATCAGTTTAATGTTCTTGAGTGTGATTTCTTTATATGCATGTCTCAATGATGACAATGATGGTAGGATTTCAAGGTCAATAGATATTAAGGATATCTCAATTGCCAGACATTTAAGCATGTACAGTAATTATTCTCAACATAATTGAGTCTTCCAACATGTTGTACCTAATAGTGCATAGTATACATTTAATCGATTTCCTCAGTATTCACAAATCTCACTCCAAAGATACAGATCAAACTGAGCTCCATGCTTTTCTTAGGGCATCATAATGTCACATAATCTGTAACATTTTAATAAGATATATAAAAAGAAATGTTATCCTGATCTACCATTCCTTATAGAGCCTATAAATTCTGGAACTTCTTAGAATTGGGCCTTGATCTTCCTGATCAAGACAATAACTTTTTCCAACTTCATCAAAGCAAAACTGATCACACCATTCATCCAAATTCACACCAAGACCAATCAGAACACCATACAATACATATATAGTAAGCTCTATACTTCCTGAGTTTAAGCTTCAATTCTTCCCAGAGTCCCTCTGATCTCTGATACCATGTTTTCCTTATAGTCTACAGAGAGAAGTTGTGCATGGAAGCCAAGTTGTGTTCCAGTCCCTGTGAGAGAGATTGAGGAGATTGTGAGTGAGTGCCGTTTGGAGTCAATAGCAGATAGCAGCGTCTGTTGTGGGACTCCTCAGTGCAGTGGCACCTGCCATGGAAGCCTCGTAGTCGGCAGTTAGGATCAGCACTCGGCTTTACAGCGATTAGAACCCTCTGGAGGAGAAATCCGCTCCTCGCTGCGTTTATCTGGCTCACAATTTATCAGTAATTAAAGTGTGTGCCAGGTTTGTGTGTTCATCGGCTGTCTGCAGGGTGCTTTTACAGCCGGCCTCATTAAGGAGTAGGCCTCCTAAAGTTTAGCCCTGAATTATTCACTTTTAACAAGTCTACAGGGATGTACTCTAATGTGTGATATTTGGCATATGTTTTGAACGTATACACTCAAACATACTGTATTACAGACAAATTGCTCCACAAGGAATAGTGTGTCTACATATGTACGTATACAGCCAATATCTTTATCGGCAAGATAAGATTCAGGTTGAATTTATCTGACCAGACTAATCGAGACAATATTAAAGGGAAATGTCACCTCTGCGCTATTTCACTATATATGTCCATTTATATGTTATTAACATATATGTCATACAAATTTAGAATTTTTGTATGACATATATGAGCGTTTCTGTATCTCTGGGGTAGTAAGAGGCAATCAAGATACCCCTGGTTGTAAGCAAACAACAATATCCAGAATTCATAGCGATTTCAGGACGTGGAGGACCGTCCCATGGAGGTGTGAGAAATCAAAATGTCTGTAGCCAGAGGATTTCCAAACGGAACCGAATTCTCGACTGATGAGGTTGCCATGTCATCAAACGTTGAAAAGTGATCCTATTCTATCGATTTTCCCTTTCACTTCAAAGAGCATGCTATCCGATCAGCCAACATCAGCGCAGCAGAAAACAGGTCTGAGGAAACGTAGCTAACATTATCAGGGCAGCAGGTAGCCTGGCGAGTAGGAGCGTTGGGCCTGTAGCCGAAAGTATGCTGGGTCAAATCCCCGAGCTGATGTAACAGTGTAGGTTCCGTCCCTCTCTTCGCCCCAACCCGGGCTCGAACCAGGGACCCTTGCACACATCAACAACTGACACCCCACAAAGCATCGTTACCCATCGGCCACAAAAGCCGCGGCCCTTGCAACACAAGGGGAACAACCACTTCAGGTCTCAGAGCGAGTGACGTCACTGATTGAAACGCTATTAGCGCGCACCACCGCTAACTAACTAGCCATTTCACATCGGTTACACTCACCCCCCTTTTGACCTCCTCCTTTTCCGCAGCAACCAATGATCCAGGTCATGGCACCAATATAACAGTGTAGGTTCCGTCCCTCTCTTCGCCCCAACCCGGGCTCGAACAAGGGACCCTTGCACACATCAACAACTGACACCCCACGAAGCATCGTTACCCATCGCACCACAAAAGTCGCGGCTCTTGCAACGCAAGGGGAACAACCACTTCAGGTCTCAGAGCGAGTGACGTCACTGATTGAAACGCTATTAGCGCGCACCACCACCGTCTTCTGTGTTTACAAGTAGGCTACAACCTCTACTGTAGTTTTCTCTGTATTATGGAGTCTTAGTTGATTGGTCATGCAAGGCTTGAATTCTAAATTTGAGAAAATTAGGTATTAGTAAGGAGGGGATGGTGTGGGTAACTGATTGGTGTCTGTTGGGGGTCAGCATTGTGTGTGAAGGTTAGTATGCATGATCTTTTGACGAGGGGGGTGGGTGGATATAGTATGTTGTTTGAGTGTGCATTGATGGGGGCTAAGTAGTAAAATGTTGGCTAATCAACGACTACTGTGTCCTACAGACTAATCCTACTGATGATGACGATGACCTGGACACCAGCTTTAGTGGTACAGAGCCTGTAGACCCCTTTTGAGAAAACAAAATAACCAATGCACTAAACTGTCTACAAGACAACTGCTCCTCAAACTTTCCACACCCTTGCAGTCAGTTCCTTGGCCTGGAACTTGCCTGGACAGGGATTGTTAGTATACTCTTCTAGCCTATTCCCTCCATTGGTGGCAGTGCTTCTCCACTCAACAGCACAACTGTAGGTGCTCATACACAAAAATACACAACTCTACTGTCTACAAGTCAAGCCCCCCTCAAACATTTCACATCTTTGCTAACAGCCCGACACAAAATTATTGACTCTGAGTCTAACAAAACACATACCAGTCCACTGTATCCTTTTTAGTTTACACATTAACATGGTTTATTGTATGGTTACACATCCTCATGGTCAGTTTTCATGTTTTACACATCTTCATGATCAGTCTTCGTGTCTTTCCAGGATGCTTGCAGTACAAACACATCTTCTGCAAGAAGTCAAAGCAGTGGGTGGTGAAGAAAGTGTAGGAGAAGCTTGTCCACCTGGCTGTGGAGTGCAGAATGGACCAGACAGTTGTCTACGAGGAGACAAAATCTCAGCCCCCCAAATCCAACATCCCTGTCAACATCGCCACAGCGCCAAAGCTTACTAAACCAGCTGCCATTACCCAACACAAGAAGAGGTTCACCAGCTGAAGAACATTCTGGAACTTGCCTAGAACATTCAACCAACACAACATCCATATTCAGTTAGACTGATTTTACATTCACATTTACGTCATTTAGCAGACGCTCTTATCCAGAGTGACTTACAAATTGGTGCATTCACCATATGATATCCAGTGGAACAACCACTTTACAATAGTACATCTATATCTTTTTGGGGGGGGAGGGTAGGAGGGGAGGGTTAGAAGGATTACTTAATCCTATCCCAGGTATTCCTTAAAGAGGTGGGGTTTCAGGTGTCTCCGGAAGGTGGTGATTGACTCCGCTGTCCTGGCATCGTGAGGGAGCTTGTTCCACCATTGGGGTGCCAGAGCAGCAAACAGTTTTGACTGGGCTGAGCAGGAACTGTGCTTCTGCAGAGGTAGGGAGGCAAGCAGGCCAGAGGTGGATGAACGCAGTGACCTTCTTTGGGTGTAGGGACTGATCAGAGCCTGAAGGTACGGAGGTGCCGTTCCCCTCACGGCTCCGTAGGCAAGCACCATGGTCTTGTAGCAGATGCGAGCTTCAACTGGAAGCCAGTGGAGTGTGCGGAGGAGCGGGGTGACGTGAGAGAACTTGGGAAGGTTGAACACCAGACGGGTTGCGGCATTCTGGATGAGTTGTAGGGGTTTAATGGCACAGGAGCCCCACCAACAGCGAGTTGCAGTAATCCAGACGGGAGATGACAAGTGCCTGGATTAGGACCTGCGCCGCTTCCTGTGTGAGGCAGGGTCATACTCAGCGAATGTTGTAGAGCATGTACCTACAGGATCTGTCCACCGCCTTGATGTTAGCGGAGAACGACAGGGTGTTGTCCAGGGTCACGCCAAGGCTCTTAGCACTCTGGGAGGAGGACACAATGGAGTTGTCAACCGTGATTGCGAGATCATGGAACGGGCAGTCCTTCCCCGGGAGGAAGAGCAGCTCCGTCTTGCCGAGGTTCAGCTTGAGGTGGTGATCCGTCATCCACACTGATATGTCTGCCAGACATGCAGAGGTGCGATTCGCCACCTGGTTATCAGAAGGGGGAAAGGATTAATTGTGTGTCGTCTGCGTAGCAATGATAGGAGAGACCATGTGATGATATGACAGAGCCAAGTGACTTGGTGTATAGCGAGAATAGGAGAGGGCCTAGAACTGAGCCCTGGGGGACACCAGTGGTGAGAGCACGTGGTGCGGAGACGGATTCTCGCCCCGCCACCTGGTAGGAGCGACCTGTCAGGTAGGACGCAATCCAAGAGTGAGCCGCGCCGGAGATGCCCAACTCGGAGAGGGTTGAGAGGAGGATCTGATGGTTCACAGTATCAAAGGCAGCAGATAGGTCTAGAAGGATGAGAGCAGAGGAGAGAGAGTTAGCTTTAGCAGTGCGTGACACAGAGAAGAGCAGTCTCAGTTGAATGACCAGTCTTGAAACCTGACTGATTTGGATCAAGAAGGTAATTCTGAGAGAGATAGCAAGAGAGCTGGCCAAGGACGGCACGCTCAAGAGTTTTGGAGAGAAAAGAAAGAAGGGATACTGGTCTGTAGTTGTTGACATCGGAGGGATCGAGTGTAGGTTTTTTGAGAAGGGGTGCAACTCTCACTCTCTTGAAGACGGAAGGGACGTAGCCAGCGGTCAAGGATGAGTTGATGAGCGAGGTGAGAAGGGAGAAGGTCTCCGGAAATGGTCTGGAGAAGAGAGGAGGGGATAGGGTCAAGCGGGCAACTGTTGTAATATAATATAGAATGCCTAGTATGCTTACATCTGCATTGTGGTATACAGTGCATTCGGAAAGTATTCAGACCCCTTGACTTTTCCCACATTTTGTTACGTTACAGCCTCATTCTAAAATGTATTTGAAAAAAAAAACATTTTTGCCAATGTGTTGAACATATAAAAAAAACTGAAATATCAGATTTACATAAGTATTCAGACCCTTTACTCAGTACTTTGTTGAAGCACCTTTGGCAGCGATTACAGCCTCAAGTCTTCTTGGGTATAACACTACAAGCTTGGTACACCTGTATTTGGGGAGTTTCTCCCATTCTTCTCTGCAGATCAATCAATCAAATGTATTCATGAAGCCCGTTTTACATCAGCAGATGTAACAAAGTGCTGTACAGAAACCCAGCCTAAAACCCCAAACAGCAAGCAATGCAGATGTAGAAGCACGGTGGCTAGGAAAAAGTCTCTAGAAAGGCAGAAACCTAGGAAGATACCTAACTTTTTACTGTATCCAACTAACATCACTGCACCATATTCCAGAAAAGGCTTGACCAGTGTACTGTATACTATAACCAGATCTTCAGTGGGTAGGCCATTTCTGACAAGTCAAAAAGTGCAGGCATTTTGCAGCCTTCCTCACTCACTGACTGCTCCACATGTGTGTCACCACTGAGGTTAGTCTAGATGAAAACCAAGATACTTGGTTGTTGTTACCACTGGTACTTCCTGTCCTCTTAGGATTAGTGGTGTAGGTTGTGGATGGTCTCTAAAAAATTTCCACAGACTTTTTCCCATTCAGGAGCATGTTGTTGGATGTGGCCCACTCTTCCAGCTGCTTTGCCTCCAAGCCCATTGAAATGCCCTCTTGGATGCTGGTTAATGGTATGGCTCGGGAAAGCCCTACATCATCTGCATACCCAGTGTCCAGTGTGTCAATGAAGACAACTTTTCGGGTGGACATGTGAAGGTGAAGCCACGCCCCCTTGTGGGACACCAGAGGTGACCTCTGACCCAGGGCTAAATGTACCATTTGTCATCACCCTCTGCCTTCTTCCGGTGGTGTAGCTGTGGAGCCAGGCTAGTAACCTTGGACACAGTTCAATGTCAGACAGATGTTGCAGGAGCTTTGCGTGATCTACTCGATCAAAGGCTTTGGACATATCAGCAAGTAACACCCTCCCCATTGTTGGTTTTCTGGAGTCTGTGGCTGTCAGCCAGGAGTGTGTGGCTTTCACAAGGCCAGTAGTAGTGCTGGACTTTGGGAGGTAGGCATACTAATTTGTGCACTCAGATGAAACTGTTGGTTTGAAGTGGCCATTGAAGCTAATTATTTAGCAGTCTCAGGTAGACAGTACATGGTAACATAGCTCCCGTGAACCTGGAAACTAGCACCACTCCCATTTTGAAAAGCCTGCCTTCGAGTCTGGGGAAAAGGAAGTATGGCTCCCATCAGGCTGTAGTCTTTATAAAGCTAGGGAAAATGAGTCAACCTAGATATCCTGCAATGTCCTGACAGATAGGAACACCGTTGAGACATGTTCAATAGCTCTAATGAACAAGGACCGTCATATCTACTCACGTGATCACCTGATTGTGCAATCTGCGAAACATAAAGACCACAATAATTGCTTCAATACATTAATTCATTCATTTTTAGATCAGACAGCAGACTCAATCAACCAATGACTCAATCAACCAATGATGTCATTGGTTGAACTCTCCCAATGCTAAAATGAGAAAATACAGCTATAATGCATAGTTATGTCTGAAATACCCTCTCATAATTCTGTAGGGAGACTGGAAAAACACACCAAATAGTGTCTAGTGATGAAGATTCCCTTTAACGTGACCATTACAGTGAGGGAAAAAAGTATTTGATCCCCTGCTGATTTTGTACGTTTGCCCACTGACAAAGAAATGATCATTCTATAATTTTAATGGTAGGTTTTTTTGAACAGTGAGAGACAGAATAACAACAAAAAAATCCAGAAAAATGCATGTCAAAAATGTTATAAAATGATTAGCATTTTAACCTCCCTGGGCAAGGTGGGACGTTTGCGTTCCACCTAGTCAACAGCCAGTGGAGTCGCGTGGCGCGAAATACAAATACCTCAAAAATGCTCTAACTTCAATTTCTCAAACATATGACTATTTTACACCATTTTAAAGACAAGACTCTCGTTAATCTAACCACATTGTCCGATTTCAAAAAGGCTTTACAGCGAAAGCAAAATATTAGATTATGTCAGGAGAGTACCCTGCCAAAAATAATCACACAGCCATTTTCAAAGCAAGCATATATGTCACAAAAACCAAAACCACAGCTAAATGCAGCACTAACCTTTGATGATCTTCATCAGATGACACTCCTAGGACATTATGTTATACAATACATGCATGTTTTGTTCAATCAAGTTCTTATTTATATCAAAAACCAGCTTTTTACATTAGCATGTGATGTTCAGAACTAGCATACCCACCGCAAACTTCCGGTGAATTTACTAAATTACTCACGATTAACGTTCACAAAATACATAACAATTATTTTAAGAATTATAGATACAGAACTCCTTTATGCAATTGCGGTGTCAGATTATAAAATAGCTTTTCGGCGAAAGCACATTTTGCAAGATTCTGAGTAGATAGCCCGGCCATCACGGCTAGCTAATTTGACACCCACCAAGTTTGGCCCTCACCAAACTCAGATTTACTATAAGACAAATTGGATTACCTTTGCTGTTCTTCGTCAGAATGCACTCCCAGGACTTCTACTTCAACAACAAATGTTGTTTTGGTTCCAAATAATCCATAGTTATATTCAAATACCTCCGTTTTGTTCGTGCGTTCAGGTCACAATCCGAAGGGTGACGCGCGAGCGCATTTCGTGACAAAAAATGTCAAAATATTCCATTACCGTACTTCGAAGCATGTCAAACGCTGTTTAAAATAAATTTTTATGCTATTTTTCTCGTAATATAGCGATAATATTCCAACCGGGCGACGTTGTATTCATTCAAAGGCTGAAAGAAAAAAATTGAGAATTCTCATGAATGCGTATCTCCAGTGTCACTGTTCCCAGCATGACCACTCACAAACAGAGCTGCTGTACTTAGCCCAGAGACTGCAGACACCCCATTACACTTTCTGGCACCTTCTGAGAGCCAATGGAAGCCTTAGAAAATGTCACGTTACAGCAGAGATGCTGTATTTTTGATAGAGATGCCACAGAAGGAGAACAAATTGTCAGACAGGGCACTTCCTGTATGGAATCTTCTCAGGTTTTGGCCTGCCATATGAGTTCTGTTATACTCACAGACACCATTCAAACCGTTTTAGAAACATTAGAGTGTTTTCTATCCAAATCTACTAATTATATGCATATTCCCGTTTCTGGGCAAGAGTAGTAACCAGTTTAAATCGGGTAATTTTTTTATCCTGCCGTGCAAATACTGTCCCCTAGCCCCAACAGGTTTTAATGAGGGAAATAAGTATTTGACCCCCTCTCAATCAGAAAGATTTCTGGCTCCCAGGTGTCTTTTATACAGGTAACGAGCTGAGATTAGGAGCACACTCTTAAAGGGAGTGCTCCTAATCTCAGCTTGTTACCTGTATAAAAGACACCTGTCCACAGAAGCAATCAATCAATCAGATTCCAAACTCTCCACCATGGCCAAGACCAAAGAGCTCTCCAAGGATGTCAGGGACAAGATTGTAGACCTACACAAGGCTGGAATGGGCTACAAGACCATCGCCAAGCAGCTTGGTGAGAAGGTGACAACAGTTGGTGCGATTATTCGTAAATGGAAGAAACACAAAAGAACTGTCAATCTCCCTCGGCCTGGGGCTCCATGCAAGATCTCACCTCGTGGAGTTGCAATGATCATGAGAACGGTGAGGAATCAGCCCAGAACTAAACGGGAGGATCTTGTCAATGATCTCAAGGCAGCTGGGACCATAGTCACCAAGAAAACAATTGGTAACACACTACGCCGTGAAGGACTGAAATCCTGCAGCGCCCGCAAGGTCCCCCTGCTCAAGAAAGCACATATACATGCCCGTCTGAAGTTTGCCAATGAACATCTGAATGATTCAGACGATAACTGGGTGAAAGTGTTGTGATCAGATGAGACCAAAATGGAGCTCTTTGGCATCAACTCAACTCGCCGTGTTTGGAGGAGGAGGAATGCTGCCTATGATCCCAAGAACACCATCCCCACCGTCAAACATGGAGGTGGAAACATTATGCTTTGGGGGTGTTTTTCTGCTAAGGGTACAGGACAACTTCACCGCATCAATGGGACGATGGACGGGGCCATGTACCGTCAAATCTTGGGTGAGAACCTCCTTCCCTCAGCCATGGCATTGAAAATGGGTCGTGGATGGGTATTCCAGCATGACAATGACCCAAAACACACGGCCAAGGCAACAAAGGAGTGGCTCAAGAAGAAGCACATTAAGTTCCTGGAGTGGCCTAGCCAGTCTCCAGACCTTAATCCCATAAAGAAATCTGTGGAGGGAGCTGAAGGTTTGAGTTGCCAAACGTCAGCCTCGAAAGCTTAATGACTTGGAGAAAATCTGCAAAGAGGAGTGGTACAAAATCCCTCCTGAGATGTGTGCAAACCTGGTGGCCAACTACAAGAAACATCTGACCTCTGTGATTGCCAAAAAGGGTTTTGCCACCAAGTACTAAGTCATGTTTTGCAGAGGGGTCAAATACTTATTTCCTTCATTAAAATGCAAATCTTTTATAACATTTTTGACATGCGTTTTTCTGGATTTCTTTGTTGTTATTCTGTCTCTCACTGTTCAAATAAACCTACCATTAAAATTATAGACTGATAATTTCTTTGTCAGTGGGCAAAACGTACAAAATCATCAGGGGATCAAATACTTTTTTCCCTCACTGTATATCTATTCAGTGACAGACACATATCAAGACAGAATTTGATGATCAGGGATGGGCAATTGGTCATAAACAGACATAAATGTTAGTAGTTCTTGCAAAATGAGTTACCAGTAAGTCATACTATTCACTGACCAACACTGGGCTTTTAGTTAGTCTCTGTGTTATCTGAGGCTTCATAACAAATCAGAATGTCCTTAATAAATTTGCTTCAATGTGCAACAACAACATGTCTCTGCATGGCCCATGCTGTCTAGTTGGAGTGAAAACTGCATTTTGTCCTATGGTGAGAGAGAACACTCTCATCTCTCTATAACCCCCAGCAGAATCATAATGAAGTGACAGAATAACCAAGTAGACTATTCATTCAATTATGTCTTTCTGTGTGACACTCCTTCAGCCACAGCTGCTCCCTAACCTCCCTCTTCATTCACAGGCAGGCAGATGTATCATAAGCATTTCATTTAAGCGTTACTCAATACAGGTTAAGTGCTAAACACAACGGGGTGATGAATGTCTTTAATACATGCACGTCAGATTTAGAGTTTTAGAGATGGGATCGTCTTCCCCCTTGTCGGCAACACAGACAGGCTATTCCCATGAGAAGGCACATCTCTGGAATCAGGAAGTCTGAACAATGAGTTTGGGATCCTGCCCACATTAAACTACACTCTGCCAATCCTATCCCCATCCAGTCCCAGGATACATCCCAAATGGCACCCTATTCCTTAAATAGTGCACTACTTTTGACAAAATCCCTATTGTCCCTGATCAAAAGTAATGCACTACATAGGGAAGAAGGTGCTATTTGGGACAGAGGCCCAGTCCCATCCAGCCCTGAACAGTTTTCCCTGAGCAGAATTTCTTCCTTTAATCAAAGTCAGAATGGAAAAAGGACCTTGCGTGTCTCTGGGATATTTTTCCATTAACCATTTTGACACATGACTGACTGTGGGGGATTATTGTTTTTTGAAGAACTATTAACAGCTGTACATTTGCATTTTAATACAGTTCTCTTCGACTACTAATGCAATTTTGGTTCTTCAGCTTTGTGGCACCGCCTTGTTCCTGGAGCAATTCGGAGTTACTGCAGAAAGGCCCTCCGGCTTTAATCATTTTAATTGCCATGAAAAATTTGTTTCCATTAATCACTCCTGAATCTTCGCAACTGTGTTCCTCACCTGCCACCATTACTGCTCACCTCCAAATTGTTGCTCATCATTTCCTGGAAAGTTTAGGATTGGACGATGGTGGTGGCTAAATTACCACTGAATTTGAAATGGCAAATAAAGCTCCACTGCAGGACACTTCCTCCCTCATAGACTTTTGTTCTTCAGGACTTTGTTTTTGTTCTAGGACTGAAACATCCTCAGGACATTTCCACTCAGAACAGATAAGACAATAAAGTTCACACTTGACTATATAGTGTTTGTTCATTAGTTGAGCTCATTTATCGGTTCAGGTAAAATTGCCCTAGAGCTAATTTGAATTACTGAGAAGAGACATAAATACGCTCATGTTATGTTAAACCTAAATGTGTATTACTTTGTTTCCATCTCACTTCCTATTGGTTGCCAATGAGTCATCATCCACTGTCTGTGCCCTGAAGTCTCTGCCCTGAATGTCTGTGTGCTGAAGTCTCTGCCCTGAATGTCTGTGTGCTGAAGTCTCTGCCCTGAATGTCTGTGTGCTGAAGTCTCTGCCCTGAATGTCTGTGTGCTGAAGTCTCTGCCCTGATTGTCTGTGCGCTGAAGTCTCTGCCCTGAATGTCTGTGCGCTGAAGTCTCTGCCCTGAATGTCTGTGCGCTGAAGTCTCTGCCCTGAATGTCTGTGTGCTGAAGTCTCTGCCCTGAATGTCTGTGCTGAAGTCTCTGCCCTGAATGTCTGTGCACTGAAGTCTCTGCCCTGAATGTCTGTGCACTGAAGGGTCTGCCCTGAATGTCTGTGCGCTGAAGTCTCTGCCCTGAATGTCGGTGCGCTGAAGTCTCTGCCCTGAATGTCTGTGCGCTGAAGTCTCTGCCCTGAATGTCTGTGCACTGAAGTCTCTGCCCTGAATGTCTGCGCTGAAGTCTCTGCCCTGAATGTCTGTGCGCTGAAGTCTCTGCCCTGAATGTCTGTGCGCTGAAGTCTCTGCCCTGAATGTCTGTGCACTGAAGTCTCTGCCCTGAATGTCTGTGTGCTGAAGTCTCTGCCCTGAATGTCTGTGCTCTGAAGTCTCTCTGAGTTCTCTTATACTTGGTATTCAAGCCTCTTATATTTGATATTCAGATGTAACATCTCCTTTGGTTTGAGTGAGGAACAGGATGAGAAATCATTGACCTCCATCAGGAGAGAGAGAAAAACAACCTTTTATTTGAAAGTATCATCAGGAGCAACTGCCACTTCCACTCCTGTTATTTCCCCCGTACTACCGGGAAGGCAGCTGAAGGCCATAATGCATTTCTCATAGGAGCAGAAATTTCATATCAATTTTCCATGACATTTTCAAGCGGAGATTGAAACGGGAATCAAAGTTCTGGTTCGTAGGTGTAATTTTGAGCATAGAACGTACATGCCAGACAGTGGATGGTTTGTAACGCTATGTCAGTTCTTCAAAGTTGTCTGAATTTACTTCCGACATCTGTTTTTTTTTTATCTGATTAAAAGTCATACTAAGTAGTAGTTTAAATATAATCAAAGCAGTATAACATTTATTTTAAAAAGTAAAATTTAAATGTCTATATTTAGATTTTTTGAGAAATAATATAGTCATTTGTTCTGTCTTGAGGCAATCGTTGTAGCTTGTCTAACTTTCTCTAACTCCTCCCTCTACTACCTCACCTCCCTCCCTTCCTTCCTCCCTTCCTCCCTCCAAAATCCATTAAAACTAAATGAATAACTCTAAGTGACAGAGAGATAAAAGGTTACCCTCGCACTTAATAATAATAACCGTTTCCCAGAGGGAGCCAGAGTGCCTGACTTCCAGAGTGTTAGTCTTTCCTACCCGTTGTTTGTTATTCTTATTAAAACTTCAATAACACCATAAAAAATATATTAATGAATACTGATTGTGTCTGAAAGAGAGAGCACAGCCTCAGGGCTTTGTAAGGAAGGTTGTCTGATTAAACCTTATAGTATTTTAATCTTGTTTAGATAAATTAATTACTTGGATAAGTACACACCCTTTATTCACCTCATCCAGCTCAGCCTCATATAGACTTCCTCATCTTTCAACCTTTTTATTCGAATTTAATCAGAATCTTGCTTTTATGATCAAATCCCGACCACTCGAGTCTCGTCTAGCCTACATAGCTACAAACACAGACCCAACTTTGGCCTCTGGGAACCGAAAATCGAACAAAAAAACAAACATTCTTAGAGACATTTTGAATTTTATTTTTGGATTTAAATGGGGATATCTGAGTTAAGCCTTGAGGTCATTATTCTGGGTCATTGGATCCGGTATAGGCAGATTGAAATGTGTTCGCTTGTTTGTCTCTCCATCTCTCTCTCTCTCCATCTCTCTCTTTCTCTCCATCTCGCTCTCCCTCTATCTGTCTCTCTCTCCCCATCTCTATCTCTCTCTCTCCATCTATTTCTCTCCATCTATCTCTCTCTCTCTCCCTCTCTCTCTTTCTCTGGGTTCTATTGACCAGGGTTAATGAAGTGGACTCCAGAGGAGAGCCACTTTGTGTGGGACGTCAATATAACCTGAGGGTTATGCTTCAATGTTTCATTATATTGTGGATGATATTTATATATATTAGAAGGATATTTATGTATTATTTATGAATGCAGACAGATGCCCCTGTGGACGTGTTTATGTGAGTACAATTTAAACTGTACAGTTAATATTATATAAAGATGTATGATATATATTACCTTGATATATAGTGACATTTCAATGTATTCATGTATATCAATGTATTAATGTATGCACCTGGGGCTATAACATCAGTAAAACTAAAACAATATTACATTTACATTTATTGATGCATGATAATCACGACAGTGGTGTAACTGAACCAAGGGCCAAATACAATCTGATCGTGTTTTGTCCTCTATGCACGTTTTACAGGCAATGTACCTGTATTCGTGGAGACCACATTCATGGTAAAAGCTGCATATGTTGGCTCAATCGGAAATGGCCTTTAATCGTCCATCGCGCTATAACGTGGATCTGCTGCTGCCCGGATTGAATCTAGGCCCAATGACAAGACACAGAGCAATATTCTTGTTCATAAATATATATTTTCATTAATCTCTTCAATCTTAAAATCTGGTTGTCATTCGTTAAAAGCCAATTTCTGGTTATATTCAGGTATTGTAAATGTAATTGAAGAGAGTTCACCATCTGGGCCAACAACAACCTTGAGAGTGACCTGACCGCTGCTTTACATTGGCTAATTTCAAAGGGTCAGAGGTCCCTTCACAGTTGAGAGAGTGATCTATACACATTCTTATGCACGTTGGCATGAAGTGAATAACCTGTTATGGCGTCCACGAAAAGAGACTGATATACATAAGTGTTATCTGATGTTTTGGAGTGGACACTGAAGGCCATATTCTCTATATTTGAATCAATAAAATAAGCTATACCTTGTTTATTTTTTAATTTACACATATGAATTGAGAGGGCACCTGCCCCACCAGTTTCAATAGGCATAACACCACTAATAGTAGGCCTACACACAGTGAATATGAGCCAAACATTTATTAATGCTGATTCCAGCCAAAGTAGAAATGGTGACTGACTCTTTTTTCTCCCTTTTGTCTCTGCTTGACGAGGTTATCAATTACAAAAATAATTGAGGGACGCATCGGGTGAAGAGAGAGAGAGAGAGAGAGAGAATGAGTTGGTGGCAAGAGTAATACAGCTGTTTGGATTCTTAGAGCCGAATGTACTCCAGCCTCACCTATAATGGGATTACTGTAGCCTCTGGTGGTGCTGTTACGGCTGGCGAAGGATCAATCGCAAAAAGGCAAGAGTATATTAAAAGGATTATAGATTAGCAATTAGATGTCTTCTCACTGACTGGGGGTATAGAGTTCTGACTGGGGGTAGAGAGTTCTGACTGGGTGTAGGGAGTTCTGACTGGGGGTATAGAGTTCTGACTGGGTGTAGGGAGTTCTGACTGGGGGTAGAGAGTTCTGACTGGGGGTAGAGAGTTCTGACTGGGTGTAGGGAGTTCTGACTGGGGGTAGAGAGTTCTGACTGGGGGTAGAGAGTTCTGACTGGGGGTAGGGAGTTCTGACTGGGGGTAGAGAGTTCTGACTGGGGGTAGGGAGTTCTGACTGGGTGTAGACAGATGTATTTTGACTCCTACCAGTGTATAGCTATGGCAGGCTCCTCTACCTAGCTCTGTTCCTGCTGCCAAAAATAAATTTGCTTCAGTTCAATTGATTGATCAAATCATTACTACTTACTTCAAATCTAATTTTATTTGTCACAAGCTTCATAAACAACAGTGAAATTGTCACAACTGTCGTCATGGAGAGAAGAAGTGGACCAAAATGCAGCAGAGTTAGTGTTCAGCATCATTTAATTCAAAAAAAGATCACTGGAACACTACAAAACAAGAAAATACCGACAGCTCAACAGTACTGACAGCATAACACACTGAACAGAAACAATTACCCACCACCCCAAAGAAAAACACACACTCCTATATAGGACTCCCAATCAAAGGCAACTCAACACACCTGCCTTCAATTGGGAGTCCTAATCACCAACGCAACCATTCACACACACAAAAAACCCTGCCACATCCTGACCAAAACTAAGTCCAATTGCTCCCTCTGCTGGTCAGGATGTGACAGTACCCCCCCTCAAGGTGCAGACCCCGTAATGCACCTTAAAAAAGAAAACGCAACAAAAAATCCCCAATACCCCAACAAAACCAATAAACAATAACCCCTAAACAATAAGGGAGGGAAGGGAGGGTGGCTGCCGTCAACGACGGCACTGTGCTACACCCTCCCTCCCCAACCCACCTATCCTGGAGGTGGCTCAGGTGCGGGACGTGGACCTCTCTCCACCTTCGGCGTCGCCCACTTCGGTGGTGCCGATAGCGGCGCCGGGCAGACGGGCCACTCGGGCTGACCCTGGCAGACGGACCACTCGGGCTGGGCCGGACGACAGGCGGGCCACTCGGGCTGGGCCGGAGGACAGGCGGGCCACTCGGGCTGGGCCGGAGGACAGGCGGGCCACTCGGGCTGGGCCGGAGGACAGGCGGGCCACTCGGGCTGGGCCGGAGGGCAGGCGGGCCACTCGGGCTGGGCCAGAGGGCAGTCGGGCCACTCTGGCAGCTCCGGGCAGTCGGGCCGCTCTGGCAGCTCCGGGCAGTCGGGCCGCTCTGGCAGCTCCGGGCAGTCGGGCCGCTCTGGCAGCTCCGGGCAGTCGGGCCGCTCTGGCAGCTCCGGGCAGTCGGGCCGCTCTGGCAGCTCCGGGCAGTCGGGCCGCTCTGGCGTCTCATGACTAGCGGGCGGCTCTGGCGACTCATGACTAGCGGGCGGCTCTGGCGACTCATGACTAGCGGGCGGCTCAGGCGACTCATGACTAGCGGGCGGCTCTGGTGACTCATGGCTAGCGGGCGGCTCTGGCGACTCATGACTAGCGGGCGGCTCTAGCGACTCATGACTAGCGGGCGGCTCTGGCGACTCATGACTAGCGGGCGGCTCTGGCGACTCATGACTAGCGGGCGGCTCTGGCGACTCATGACTAGCGGGCAGCTCTGGCGACTCATGACTAGCGGGCGGCTCTGGCGACTCATGACTAGCGGGTGGCTCTGGCGACTCATGACTGGCGGGCGGCTCTGGCGACTCTTGACTGGCGGACAGCTCTGGTGACTCTTGACTGGCGAGGCTGGGCTGACCTACTAGACGCCTGATGCGTGGGGCTGGTACCGGACGTGCCAGCCTGGAGACACGCACCTCCATGCTAGTGCGTATAGCGGGAAACACAGGACCGTAGAGGCGCACTGGCGGTCTTGAGCGCAGGGTTGGCATCACCCCTTCCGGCTCGATGCTCACCTCGCCCTGGCACATGCGGGGCGCTGGTACTGTGCCTACCGGCCTGAAAATCCCAGGCCTCACCACAGCCCCAACCCCAAAGCACGGGACCTGTCCAGTCTGTCTCTGCCCTACAAGGGTACGGGGAGCTGGCCTGGGGCTCCCATCTCGTCCCACCAATCAGCCCTTGTGCCCCCCCCAAAATAATTATTGGGGCTGCCTCTCGAGTTTACTAAACTCCTCCATAGCCCTGGAAACGCTCCTCCTTATCTCTGCCCATGTCCATCCTTCCTCCTCGTTCCCCTACTGCTTGGTCCTGGTTTGGTGGGTAATTCTGTCACAACTGTCGTCATGGAGAGAAGAAGTGGACCAAAATGCTGCAGAGTTAGTGTTCAGCATCATTTAATTCAAAAAAAGATCACTGGAACACTACAAAACAAGAAAATACCGACAGCTCAACAGTACTGACAGCATAACACACTGAACAGAAACAATTACCCACCACCCCAAAGAAAAACACACACTCCTATGTAGGACTCCCAATCAAAGGCAACTCAACACACCTGCCTTCAATTGGGAGTCCTAATCACCAACGCAACCATTCACACACACAAAAAACCCTGCCACATCCTGACCAAAACTAATCCAATTGCTCCCTCTGCTGGTCAGGATGTGACAGAAATGCTTACTTACAGGTCCTTTTCCAACAACGTAGAGTGAAAATAATAGAATAAAAAATAAAATAGTGACATGAGAAATAAATACACAGTGAGTAATGAATAACAATAACGAGTAAAAAATAACATGGCTACAAACAGGGAGTACCAGTACCGAGTCAAAGTTCAGGGGTACGAGGTATTTGAGGTAGCTAGGGTTGGGTAGGTTACTTTCTAAATGTAATCCGTTACAGTTACTAGTAACGTAACTTTTGGATTACCCAAACTCAGTAACGTGATCTGATTACATTCATTTACTTTTAGATTACTTTCCCCTTAAGAGGCATTAGAAGAAGACAAAAATGTATGTTACCAATTGAACAACATCAATTGCAGGATAAATCAATTTTAAAGTTTACATAGCTGGCCATATATGGATGCAACATTTTACTTTATGGGTTGGTTATGTAGGCTTCTTCTAACCCATCGCTTTCTACTACATATAATAATACGATTAAATTATATCTTTACATTAAAAACCAAAGTCTATCAGAATTCCAGTCATTCCAATAAATGTTATACCCCTTGATCTTCAAGAATAGGACTTGGAAATATGGAAGTATTGATTAGCCAAATTGTTTTACCTGAGCATAACCCCAGAACGAAGGACTTATTAGCCAGCCCTATTCTGTTGTTTATGATTTTGTTGCCATAGAGGACTGATTGGGCTTATTGGTTCGAGTTGAAAAATAAATGCTGCGCTCATGGAATGGCTTTGAGCACTACTGGATCTGGATTTTTGTCACTTTTATAATAGTAAATCTGATATTGGTGAGTGCTAAACTTGCCGGGTGTCTAAATAGCTAGCCCTGTGATGCCGGGCTATCTACTGAGAATATTGCAAAATGTGCTTTCACCGAAAAGCTATTTTAAAATCGGACATATCGAGTGCATAGAGGAGTTCTGTATCTATAATTCTTAAAATAATTGTTATACTTTTTGTGAACGTTTATCGTGAGTAATTTAGTAAATTCACCGGCAGTGTTCGGTGGGAATGCTAGTCACATGCTAATGTAAAAAGCTGGTTTTTGATATAAATATGAACTTGATTGAACAAAACATGCATGTATTGTATAACATAATGTCCTAGGGTTGTCATCTGATGAAGATCAAAGGTTAGTGCTACATTTAGCTGTGGTTTGGGTTTTTGTGACATTATATGCTAGCTTGAAAAATGGGTGTCTGATTATTTCTGGCTGGGTACTCTGCTGACATAATCTAATGTTTTGCTTTCGCTGTAAAGCCTTTTTGAAATCGGACAGTGTGTTATCCTCTTCAGCGTCTGATCCCGTTAGCGGGATCAAAATCCAGCGAAAAATCATATCGCCAATTAGCATTAAAAAAATATCATAATTTAAAAAAAATAATAATAATATATATATATTTTTTTTTTATAGATACACCTCTCCTGAATCGACCCACGTCGTCCGATTTCAAAAAGGTTTTACAGGAAAAGCAAATCATTAGATTATATTAGATGAGTCCATCGTAAAAAGCAGCTTCATAGCCATTTTCCGACCAACCACTTGCATCACATATAATCAAAAAACAGCTAAATGCAGCACTAACCTTTTACAAACTTCATCAGATGGCACCCCTAGGACATCATGTTATACAATGCATGCATTCTTTTGTTCAATAAAGGTCATATTTATATATAAAAACAGCATTTTACATCTCTGTCTGACGTTGACTTCATTATTTCCCCTCAAAAGCGTCCCGGTAAACAATGCTGCATTTGCCTAAATTACTATACTATAACGATTTTTTAAATGTATATTGTCAATCTAACATTTATAGATGAATATCTCTTGAGAACACCCGTCATACCAGATTTTAAATTAACTTTACTGGGTAATCACACTTTGCGATAAAAGGAGATGCGATACTCAGAAAATTAGCTAATATACAGAGCTCGGCGCCATCTTGGAAAGAATCTCATGTCACGTCTTATCTTCTATAATATTGTCAATAATCGCCTACCTTTAGTTGTCTTCATCAGAAAGCATCCCAGGTCCACAACAGATGTATTTTCGGTCAAAAAGTCCATACTTCACGTTCCATTAGCCTGATGTTGGTAGCGCGTCCTATGGCTCTCTCGAAGCGCAGCTCTGAAGTTCAGAATGAATGCAATGCTCGCGCATGTAGGTTCGTTCAAACATGTCAAACGTTGTATAAAATAAATCTTCAGGGCCTCTAACACCAAGAGAGCCAATAAGATTCGAGGGGGATGATGTCATGGCCTTTAAAACCGTATCCAAAGGTGGGGGCAGACATGGCCGCCGGCGTCATAATGGTGATGGCCCATCCCCTGTGACCAATTTCAAACTCGTGTCATTCACTGAGTTTTGACTCTATAAGGCTCAAACCACTGTGAAAGGACTGGCGACATCTAGTGGAAGCAATAGGAAGTGCTCACTGAACCATGGTTAACGGTGTGATTAATAAGGAAAGATGAGAAGTCAAGTCCACAATTCAGAATTCCACTTCCTGTTTCAATCGGTCTCGGGGTTTTGACTGCCATTTGAGTTCTGTTATACTCACAGACACCATTCAAACAGTTTTAGAAACTTTAGAGTGTTTTCTATCCATATATAATAAGTATATGCATGCCCTATCTTCTGAGTTTGATTAGTAGGCCGTTGAAAATGGGAACGATTTTTTTTCAAAATGCGCTGTGGCGCCCCCTATCCTACGGTATCCTCAAGAGGTAAAGGAGAGTCTTGTCTTTAAAATGCTGTGAAATAGTCATATGTTTGAAAAATTGAAGTTTTTGTATTTTTGAGGAATTTGTAATTCGCGCCACGCCTATCATTGGATATTGGAGCAGGTGTTCCGCTAGCGGAACGTCTAGATGTAAGAGGTTAACAAGAATTTAAGCTTTTAACCAATATAAAACACTTGTATGCTCCTAAATGTTTAATATCCATAATTTTTATGATTATTTATTTGAATTGCGTGCCCTCCAGTGTTACCGGTAGTTGTCCCGCTAGCGGGACGCCTAAACTTAAGTTAAATTAAGAGGGTGTGAACAATGCTGAATGGGTGTAGACTAAGAAGAGCTCATCACTAGATACCAAAACATTCAAAGGCCATTTTCTCAAACAAGTTGATCAACTTTAAAAGCAGAATTACTTTCCCATTGTTCCTCAAATGCAGTGTGATATATCATTTTGTAGCTCTGAGTCTCTTCTTTTATCCAATGTAAAAAACACAATTTAATTTTGCTACATAAAACCGAATCCAGGTGGTGATTCACATTTGGTTTGTCATCATAGTCGTCTCTGACTTGTGGTCAGACTAGTTCAAGTCAGACAAACTTAAACTTGCTGTTTTGAATGTCATTGAGAAACAGAGAATTGTTAAAGATTTTTTTCCGCAAACATCCTTTCTGAATTTAAAAGTAATCCTCGAAGTAATCATCTAGTTTTTCAAAAGTATCTTAATTCTGATTACAATGTTTTAACTGTCCACGTAATGGGTTAAGGTTATAAAAAGCATGAGCTGGCGCACACCCAGATACATTTATTTTGAATAGAGGTGCTGACTAACGTTGGTGCTTTTCCCAATAAATTACTGGGAGTTTATATATAGAGTTCGCGACTCTCTTTATGGATTTTTATAGCTTACAAGTTTCCTTGTATTAACATCATGTGAAAGTACATTCTCTTGTTTGTTTATGGCCCTTTACAGCTCGTTGAGTGCAGTCTTAGCCACAGCATCAGCTTCTGATGGTAAATAGAAAGTTTCAAAAAATACAGATTAAAACTCTGTTATTAAATACATAGTATGGTCTGCAGCTTTTCATGAGGTATTTTTTCTAACTCAGGCGAGCAAAAACTCAGAGACTTCCTTAACATTAGAGATCGCGCACCCTCTGTTGTTAACAAAGAGACACACACCTCCTCCCTTGTCTTACTCGAGTCTGCCGTCCGGTTTTGACAATGCATAGAAAAACCAGTGAGATGTATTTTATCCATGTCCACGTTCAGCCATGACTCTGAGAAACAGGATATTCAATTTTTTCAGTACCTGTTGAAAGTTAAATAAAGGTTAAATAAAAGATCCTGTTGATAGGAGCTCATCCAGCTCATCCAAGACTTTGTTCCTTGAGGAACATAAGGCCTCTATAGTAAAGTGTGCCATCGCCACTGGTCTTGGGCTTGATTCTTTGCCCTCTGGCCATGGATGTTCTTGAGACATCTGCACCAGGTCAAGGTCAGGTCAGGTCACATCATTAGCAACCTCTTCAGTCACCATTTCATAATGATGTGGTTGTCATGGCGTAATGATGGTTTGCAGTAAAAAAAAAAACTAAATATGGTTTTCTCATGTTCAGACTTTCTTCCAGGGTGAATTTCTTCCAAACAACCTCCCTAACCAGAGCGAGAGAGGGATCGGCGAGGCAGGAACTGGACTGTATCCAATGTATATTGATTTGCGGGTCTACCTTGCCCTCTGTTTGTGGTATTGGTGTAAATGCATTGCAAGGGAATATCTACAAACAAATGGCCTTCTTCATTGGTTGTGACAGCTCTATTGTGCTTGATGGACAGGAACTAATTTCTCCATCATACACACGCAAATAAAAACAAAACAATGGCACCACATAAGTGGCTGATTAGGACCACCAGGTGTATGAGCAGACCCTATAAATGCAAATGTTTTTGGTCTTTTTAGTATAGAGGATGGTTATGAAAATCTGTGGGTTTCAAGGGTGTGGGGATTTTGTTCTGTATTTCTACATACATGGGAGTTTCTTTATGTTTTTACTATGCTTTTATGTATTTTTGTGGATATTACAGAGGGTGGTTATGAAAGCTATGGCTTTAGGTTGGGTTTCAAGTGTGTTTGGGTTTTAGTTTCTTATTCCTGAACCACTGAAAATAACCACTTGAAATTATCAGCTTAAACAATATATTATTACTATGAATAATAATCTATATTATTATCATTGACACGGTCTACGTCACGTAATGGATATATGAACTCACTGTTCCATTGACTGAGAGCATTGTTTCATGGTAATGGAAGGGGAAATTCACCTATTCAGGTCGTGTTTTGAGTGGGTTGTTTGTTGTTTTGTAAATGATAATAACTTCTTATTATTCATGAATTCAAAAGGCCCTTATGTAATGTCAACAAAATCCCAATTGGATATACAATTGATGGATCTTTTGATACAAGCCTGGAAATACTCTTGATGAATGAATATAATATATCTCACTTTCTGGACAAATTATTTGAAAAATAGGATAAGTTTATTTTCTGTTAGATTTGATCGTCAAGGATGTCTGTCTCCTGTTTGACCAGAAGGATAAGAGGGAGGGACATATTTTAAAAAAGAGAGAATGTGCAACAACATGAGGAGAAGAAAAGCCGACAGAGAAGACGTGAAGAAGAAGAAACAATACCAGTATCAGTCTTATCATGGGAGACGATCTGAAACATGATCTACATAAATCAGATGACAGGCTTTGGCGAGCGAAGGCTGGCCACGACCCACACACACACACAGACACAGACACGCAGACAGACACACACACACAATTTTATTTCACCAATTTGTGTCAAATCATGCTAATCTCTCCATTAGTCCTATGAAAGGTATGGACATTATTCACATCATTATGAGAATGCTACATATATTGAGAGCCTGGGACAGTAAGGTTCTATCAGGAATTCTGTCCAAATTGAGCTATTGCCTTGTTCTGGTCAATGTTCTCTGCCTACATAGTACTGTAAATACCCCAATTTATGTTGTTAAATTTAAAATAATCCAAAAGAAACATTGGAACTTCAAAGACAATAATCTCAGAATCATCTTTTTGCAGATAGAACCCTGCTCTCGATACGTTTAATGACTTCCCTAGGGGTGGATCTCCTTAGATGATTCAATCACGCTCTTCTATTGAACAGCCAGTTCTCAGGACCATTACCATGGCCATTACTCTTCCATAGATCACACCTCTAGGTGCTTAGACACAGAACACATAAGCAGACAGACCCCTGACTGTGCACTCTGCGGGAGAGAGAAAAAGGGAGAGAGAGAGAAAAACATCACCTACAGAGAGATGAACCAGAAGAAGAGTCCCCTAAGCAAGCTGGTCCTGGGGCTCTGTTCACAAACACAAACAGACCCCACAGAGCCCCAGGACAGCAACACAATTAGACCCAACCTAATCACGAGAAAACAAAAAGATAATTACTTGACACATTGGAAAGAATTGACAAAAAAACTGAGCAAACTAGAATGACATTTGGCCCTAAAGAGAGAGTACACAGACCAGAATACCTGACCACTGTGACTGACCCAATATTAAGGAAAGCTTTGAATATGTACAGACTCAACGAGCATAGCCTTGTGTAAGAATAGTTTAAGATAATACACAACGCAGAGGACTAAAGGTCAAGAGGGAATTAACGATTAATGGAAATAGTGTTTTTTTCTGTTATAGGGAATTAATGATCAATGGGTCAGAGACATGGGAGGAATTTGTCTATACATTTGTCTATACACCTGTTATTTGGCCATTGGCCCAGTTTTATTTTAAGGATTTCTAAGTGGTCAACCACAGGCTAGGGAGGGGTTATAAATTACATCCTGTCACTTTGTTCTGTGGAGAGAATTACTGAGGACAGGGGAGAATGAACATCTACCTCTCAAAAATAACATTTCTCCTCTTGGAATAAACCTATTTTCTCTCCCTGATTTGCTTTGGGGTCTGTGTTATTGAATAGTAACATCAACTGCTAACTCTTGCTATTGAGAAAGGCCACCTTAGGCAGACCTGGCTCTCAAGAGAAGACAGGCTATGTGCACACTGCCCACAAAATGAGGTGAAAACTGAGATGCACTTCCTAACCTCCTGCCACGTTTCTGACCATATTAGAGACACATATTTCCCTCAAATTATACAGATCCACAAATAATTACATTTGTTTTTTAGGAGGGGGGGGTAAACTCCCATATCTACTGGGCGAAATACCACAGTGTGCCATCACAGCAGCAAGATTTGTGACCTGTTGCCACAAGAAATGGGCAACCGGTGGAGAACAAACACCTTTGTAAATACAACCCATATTTATGTTTATTTATTTTCCCTTTTGTACATGAACAATTTGCACATCGTTAAAACACTGTATGTAGACATAATATGACATTTGAAATGTCTATTCTTTTGGAACATCTGTGAGTGTAATGTTTACTGTCAATTTGTATTTTTATTTCACTTTTGTGTATTATCTACTTCACTTGCTTTGGCAATGTTAACATATGTTTCCCATGCCAAAAAAGCCCTTAAATTGAAATTGAATTAAAACAGAGGGATGGGGTAGAGAGAGAGACAGAGGGAGGGGGTTGGAAAGAGAGGCAGAGGAGGGCTCTGGAAAGGGAGGCAGAGGAGGGGTCTGGAGAGAGAGAGATAATTCACAAAATTGAGACTTTGCATGCAGAATTCCTCAGGACAGCAACAAAATTAGACCCAACCAAATCATGAGAAATCAAAAAGATAATTATTTGACACATTGCAAAGAATTAACAAAAAAACGGAGCAAACTAGAATGCCATTTGACCCTAAAGAGAGAGTACACAGTGTCAGAATACCTGACCACTGTGACTGACCCAAACTTAAGGAAAGCTTTGACTATGTACAGGCTCTGTGAGCATAGCCTTGCTATTGAGAAAGGGCACCGTAGGCAGACCTGGCTCTCAAGAGAAGACAGGCTATGTGCACACGTCCCACAAAATGAGATGGAAACTGAGCTGCACTTCCTAACCTCCTGTCAAATGTATGACCATATTAGAGACACATATTTCCTTCAGATTACACAGACCCACAAAGAATTTGAAAACAAATCAAATTTTGATAAACTCCCATATCTATTGGGTGAAATATGTTTATTTATTTATTTGTATTTTCCCTAAATTATTTGTACATCATTACAACACTGTATATAGACATAATATGACATTTGAAATGTCATTATTCTTTACACTTAACTTTTGTTTATTATCTATTTCACTTGCTTTGGCAATGTAACGTTTCCCATGCCAATAAAGCCCCTTAAATTAAAAATGAATTGAGAGAGACAGAGGGAGGGGGCTGAAGAGAGAGGGAGAGGGCTGGAGAGAGAGGGAGGAGGGTTGAAGAGAGAGGGAGATGGAGGGGTCAAGAGAGCGAGAGAGAGAGAGCGAGAGAGAGGGGAAGTTGGAACACCAGCCGAGTAAAGAGGTCCACAGCAGTTTACAGGCGTTTTACATTGGTAACTGCAACCAACTGCAGTTAAATAGCTGTTCACATGCACATGATCTACAGGTCTTTGAGCTATGTTCTATGATACATCCTAATATTAATAATAATCATGTTTTATTGAATCGATCAATGATTTGAAATCCCAGTACCACTCTCTTCACTTAAACATCTGTCTTCACCAAAATAGATCAATGGCTTGCATCAGATGTGTCATTGCAGCCCGATACTGATCTTTCTCTGTGTGGCCAACTCCATGAATGCGAACTTGACAAACTCTTAGCCTGCATAATCAGTGCTGTCACAGCGAGCGAATGACGAGGGGACCGTGAAGAACTTCTTTAGGAATCATTGTTGTCATGTGCAAAGCCTGGTACTTAGCCCTGTCACCTGCAATTAAGATCAACGAGAAACGAGACAGCAGCAGTAGCAGTAGCCAGGCTGACACTGAGTTATATGACAACCTGTCAGCCTCTACCCTCTCTTTCTCCCTCCCTCTCTCTGTCTCTCTCTCTCTCTCCCTCTTTCTCTGTCTTTCGCTCGTTTCCTCTCTCTATATTTTTCTTCCCCTCTCTCCCTCTCTCACTGTGCCTCCCTCTGTTGTTCAGAAAGGGAAGTCCACATTGAGGAGGTATGACATGTTTCGGTGAATGCTAAAATGTCAGCTACAAGTGCAGTTTTTACTTTTTTTTTTTTAGTTACAATCATCCTCTGTAATATTGTAAATAATATATCCCATCGACTGTCCTGCTACCCCCACAGTTCTCTTTATGACCAACCACAATTCAAATTATATTATGATATCAGAGTTCAATAGTCTTATTCACTGAGTGTACAAAACATGCTCTTTCCATGACATAGACTGACCAGGTGATTCCAGGTGGAAGCTATGATCCCTTATTGCTGTCACTTGGGGGGGTGCAACTCAATATTAAGAAGGTGTTCCTAATGTTTGGTATAGTCACTGTAAGTCTGTAGTGTGTAGTTCTTGAACATCCACATTATCACCCAGGTCTAATTGCATATCCTCTGAATTGGAATGAACATTAATTTCATCTAGAATAGATTGCTGATGAGCTGGACTCTCTGGGGATCTAGCTTTATAAAGGCCGTTATAAAAGCTAGAATACAAAGGTATTATTTATTTCCACAGGGGTCCAAAGATATTCCCCCTTTTCAGACTTTGAATTGCATTAATTGCTCTGTCTGAATTTAACTTCTTGATGTGGCAGGATAGTAATTTGCCAGGCTCAGCCTCGTCACAGTGGTCATAGGACGACCCTAGGAGTATAGCTGAGCAGTTTGCAGTCATTGAGTTCATTTCTTGTTTTTTGGGGTATCTTTTACCCAGTTCCCTAATGTTATTGTTGAGTCTAGTTTTTAGGTTCAATTCGCTGAAGTGAGCGAATTGCTTTTCCAAAGATTAAATCTTGTTTTATTCGGTCTTCTATGCTCTGATACATTCCTTCTTCTTCATCATTTGTCAATTATTTTCCAAATTTGATTACTACTTGGGATTGTGACAGAGATGGATTTGGCATAATCACCAAGATGGCAAAATGAAATGAAATTGAAATGAATGATTGTTTTCCCAGATGTGTTCACCAGGTGTCAGGTTTACACTGTGACATCACTATGACTCATCCAGATATATAAATATACTGTACACATTCATACACTTCAGATAAAGTTTTCTCTCCAGACTTTGTATGTAGGTGTGTTAATCAAGATTCATTGTTTTGTCCAATGTTTTGGTTGTCTCAAAAGCCTGAAAATACAAGTATTTTAATAAGGAAAGTTTTTTAAATTGCTAATTACTAAATCACAAGGTGGTGAAAGTGGAAATCACAGCAGGGCAGAGGAACAGTTTGTTTCACACATTATCTCATTGCAGTCATTATGAACAAGTTTTTATGCAATTCTTGCATGATTAGCAATTGGAAATGTATAACACCATGATTTTACTTCTGGGGTGACTTGATTGCATTAGGGCATCTGGTTTGTGGACATTAGAATCCAATGAGAACCCAAAGTGAGATAGTCTATTAAAATGTTACTACATTCTGTGGACCCTTAATGATGTTAGCTAGTGCTTCATTTTTCAGAGACTAACGATGCATTGTGTTCCTACCTATTTGTGCTCAAAGGAGACCGCTTCCTCTGCATAATGAAAGCAGTTTAATCTGGCTTTTGGTTTTTCTGCGACCGACTGCTCACTGGAGGAAAAAGAGACCGTCGAGCTGGCATAATATCAGAGCGTGGCCAGGTATGACTGTTGCTATAGCAATTGCAATTACAAAGGGTTCATTAACTTTCTACAGTTTTACCAGTTATAGTGGGGTTTCACATTAGGAAGAAATTTACATATAGAGGAAATGAATGCTATTGTCAGAAAACCAATGTCATTCAAATGAGAGCAAGCAACCCCCCGACCAAGTGGGTTATGCTGATATTGTTATATCTGTAGAATAGTGAAAATGTGCTTTGTCTGAGGAATACAGAGAGATAGTGCAGAGGGTCTATGACCCTAATATGATGTACTATCTGACTCCATTATTATGTGAAGGCTATAGGCCCATAACCATATGGTTTAGCCAAGGTTGCGAACCTTGCCTCACAACTCAGAATACTATACAGTGCATTCAGAAAGTATTCAGACCCCTTGACTTTTTCCACATTTTGCTACGTTACAGCCTTATTCTAAAGTGGATTAAATAGTTCCCCCCCCTCATCAATCTATATATAATAGCCCATAATGAAAAAGCAAAAACAGGTTTTTAGACATTTTTGCACATGTATTAAAAATAAAAAACTGAAATATCACATTTAAATAAGTATTCAGACCCTTTACTCAGTACTTTGTTGAAGCCCCTTTTGCAGCAATTACAGCTTATAGTCTTCTTGGGTATGATGCTACAAGCTTGGCACACCTGCATTTGGAGAGTTTCTCCCATTCTTCTCTGCATATCTTTTCAAGCTATGTCAGGTTGGATGCGGAGCATCGCTGTAAAGCTATTTTCAGGTCTCTCCAGAGATGTTAGATCGGGTTCAAGTCAGGGTCGTTGTCCTGTTGAAAGGTGAACCTTCACCCCAGTCTGAGGTCCTGAGCGCTCTGAAGCTGGTTTTCATCAATAGCCTGTGGGTTGGCCTTTCAACGGCACGCTTGTAAGGCTTTGATTGTCCGAAAGGGTCCGGACTCGTCTCTTCTACTGTTGTTCAGTCTGGAAGATAGCTAGCCGCGTCGACGGTTCCCATTGGTGATGAGCATAGTAGGATAGTATAGTCTCACTTAGATTCCCTTTTCTCAATATCTGACTTAGGAGAACTAATCTGCCATACCAATGCCATATCACCTACACCTCATGTTGATTATTTAAGGTTCAGGATTCAAACCACTTTACACACACAGCTGCAATCTGGCAACGATCTGGTCTAAAGGAAGGTGATTTTATTTCTTCACCTCATGTTGAGGTTCAAAGTTCCAACCATTTCAAACGTGTAGCTCCCACCTCACGTTTCCTGGTCTATGAGATTCAGCATTTAAACCACTTTAGACGTGTGCTGCAACTCCCCGTCTTTCCTGGTCTAATGTTAATCTCTGTAGGCAATCCTTTTATGCCCTCTGGCCAAAGAGGACAGTTCCGTCAGTCTGACACGTTCTCTGACCTCACTCGGGGCTAGGCTACTTACTATGCACAAAGTTATCTAAAACTATTACCTCTTATGGCTCCTAAAATCACATTCAAATTTTAACAAAAATACGCTCATCATTTTTCATATTATATGCACAACATATTGGATGGAAACTTGACAGATAAAGGGGATATATACTTTCAAAGATACAGTATTTCATCCATACAATTTTTAATGACATCACAAAATGAAAACCAATATGACATAAGTTTTCTATAGCTCCCCACTGACCATTCCCCACATTCCCCAGTATCCACTTTTGACTGTGTTAGAGTTCCGGCTGGGAAAAAAAAGACAGTCAGTCCTCTGGTGGATTTTACTGGAGGGGGAGAAAGAGCCCCCTTCTCCTGTAATTTACAACAGGTGTGAACTGTTTACCCAGCCCAGTTCCCTCCTCACCTTTTCTGTGGGTGAGAGAAGGTCTGGTTAGTGTCAACCATTGACAAGCTGATCTGACCCATTGTGATACTCACAGGACAGTCATGACAGTGTACCCCCTGTTCACCAACGACGATTCTAGCACCATCATTACGTTTTGGATCCTGAGTGGCACAGCGGTCTAAGACACTGCAACGCAGTGTTAGAGGCGTCACTACAGATCCCGGGTTTGATCCCGGGCTGTATCACAACCGGCCGCTATCGGGAGTCCCATAGGGTGGCGCACAATTGGCCCAGCGTGTCACGTCTACTCCCGCTCCTCCCCTCCGGCATTCGACGTCGCCGGTTTACTAACCACCGGTCCTGGCATTCATCATTATGCGCACCTGCGCTTCATGTATAGGCACACCTGGACTCTATCACTTCAGTGATTACCTCCCCTATATCTGTCACTCCCTCAGTTCTATTCCCCAGGCAGTATTGACTATGTGTTTCATGTCTGTACGCTACTCATGTATCTTGTATTGTGCCATGTTCCGTTTACTATCAAACTCACCACCTGCACTTGCTTCCCGACTCCCAGCATCAACGTTACAGTGTACTGCCTCACCAAATGGAAGCAGCAGGAAATCAGAACATCTCCCAGACAGTCGACAAACAGGGATACCTACTTCGTAAACACCACGACCAGCTTCTTCGCAGTCCTCAATGTCTCGAACATGCCCGAGAGGCGTTGCCTTCCACTAGCGGAGGATAGTCTGCCACCAGTCAACCTAGTGAGCCAACATATCAGTCCATTTTGTCCCTCCGGGATAAATATCACGTAACCCCATCTATACGCCGTGGCTTCCTGCTCCAGTGCTCCATCCAGATTTTAGTCTATAGTCTATGCCTATTGAAATTACAAGTCAATCTCACAAATGGGACATTTATAATGGTTTGTAGTCTTAATATCTGGCACATAATAACAGCACAATTGCCAGAAAATAGTCTAACATTTGTTTTTTTAAGTTCATCCAAGTGTTTTTTGGGATCCTCTGTCCAACTTTAATCACTCAAACTCTCCTGTCGGTTTTATCAGTAGTTATGCATATGCACAAAAGGGATTTATTTACAATTATAAACCTGGTTCGAACACTGAATGCTGATTGACTGAAAGCTATGGTATAGGAGACCATATACCACGGGTATGACTAAAAATTACTTTTTACTGTTCTATTTACATTGGTAACCAGTTTATGATAGCAGTAAGGCACCTCTGAGGTTTGTGGTATATGGCAAATATACCATGGCTAGCTGCGCGTTGCATCATGCTTAAGAACAGCCCTTAGCCATGGTATATTGGCCATATACCCATACCCCCTTGTGCCTTATTGCTTTATCAAATCGTTTAATCATAGCAGTCAAACGAGTTAAATCAACATCCACTCCCCCCCTCCGGTGGTCAACGTCGCCGGGTTTATTAACCACCGGTTCTGGCATTCATCATTACGTGCACCTGGTATTCATCATTACGCGCACCTGAGCTTCATCTATAGGCACACCTGGACTCCATCACTTCAGTGATTACCTCCCCTATATCTGTCACTCCCTCAGTTCCATTCCCCAGGCAGTATTGACTATGTGTTTCATGTCAGTACGCTACTCATGTCATGTTCCGTTTATTATCAAACTCACCACCTGCAGTTGCTTCCCGACTTCCAGCGTCCAGGTTACATTGTAAATAAGAATTTATTGCCTGGTTAAATAAAGGTTAAATTAAAAATGAAAAAATAAATAATAACGTTTGCTGATGACATGACTGTGGTTGGCCTGATCACCGACAATGATAAAGACAGCCTATACGGAGGAGGTCAGTGACCTGGCAGTGTGGTGTAACAACAACCTGTCCCTCAACGTCAGCAAGACAAAGGAGCTGTTTGTGGACTGCAGGAAATGGAAAGCCAAGCACACCCCCATCCATATCAACGGGGCTATAGTGGAGAGGGTCGAGAGCTTTAACCTCTTGAGGATACCGTAGGATAGGGGGCGCCACAGCGCATTTTGAAAAAAAATCGTTCCCATTTTCAACGGCCTACTAATCAAACTCAGAAGCTAGGGCATGCATATACTTATTATATATGGATAGAAAACACTCTAAAGTTTCTAAAACTGTTTGAATGGTGTCTGTGAGTATAACAGAACTCAAATGGCAGTCAAAACCCCGAGACCGATTGAAACAGGAAGTGGAATTCTGAATTGTGGACTCGACTTCTCATCTTTCCTTATTAATCACACCGTTAACAATGGTTCAGTGAGCACTTCCTATTGCTTCCACTAGATGTCGCCAGTCCTTTCACAGTGGTTTGAGCCTTATAGAGTCAAAACTCAGTGAATGACACGAGTTTGAAATTGGTCACAGGGGATGGGCCATCACCATTATGACGCCGGCGGCCATGTCTGCCCCCACCTTTGGATACGGTTTTAAAGGCCATGACATCATCCCCCTCGAATCTTATTGGCTCTCTTGGTGTTACAGGCCTGAAGATTTATGTTATACAACGTTTGACATGTTTGAACGAACCTACATGCGGGAGCATTGCATTTTATTCGGAACTTCAGCCCTGCGCTTGGAGAGAGCCATAGGACGCGCTACCAACATCAGGCTAATGGAACGTGAAGTATGGACTTTTTGACCGAAAATACATCTGTTGTGGACCTGGGATGCTTTCTGATGAAGACAACTAAAGGTAGGCGATTATTGACAATATTATACAAGATGAGATGTGACATGCGATTGTTTCCAAGATGGCGCCGAGCTCTGTATATTAGCTAATTTTCTGAGTATCGCATCTCCTTTTATCGCAAAGTGTGATTACCCAGTAAAGTTAATTTAAAATCTGGTATGACGGGTGTTCTCAAGAGATATTCATCTATAAATGTTAGATTGACAATATACATTTAAAAAATCGTTATAGGATAGTAATTTAGGGAAATGTAGCATTGTTTACCGGGACGCTTTTGAGGGGAAATTATGTAGTCAACCTCAGACAGAGATGTAAAATGCTGTTTTTATATATAAATATGACCTTTATTGAACAAAAGAATGCATGCATTGTATAACATGATGTCCTAGGGGTGCCATCTGATGAAGTTTGTAAAAGGTTAGTGCTGCATTTAGCTGTTTTTTGATTATATGTGATGCAAGTGGTTGGTCGGAAAATGGCTATGAAGCTGCTTTTTACGATGGACTCATCTAATATAATCTAATGATTTGCTTTTCCTGTAAAACCTTTTTGAAATCGGACGATTTTAATTATGATTTTTTTTTAATGCTAATTGGCGATATGATTTTTCGCTGGATTTTGATCCCGGTGACGGGATGAGACGCTGAAGAGGTTCCTCAGTGTCCAACCCACTAAGGAATTATCATGGTCCACACACACCAACACAGTTGTGAAGAAGGCACGACCACACTTCTTCCCCCTCAGGAGGTTGAAAAAATTCCGCATGGGCCCTTAGATACTCAAAATGTTATACAGCTGCATCATTGAGAGCAATTTGACTGACTGCATCACCGCTTGGTATGGCAACTGCTTGGCATCCGACCACAAGGCGCTACAGAGGGTACTGTGTACACCCCATTACATCAATGGGGCCGAGCTTCCTGCCATCCAGGACCTTTATACCAGGAGGTATCAGAGGAAGGTCCTAATAATTGTCGAAGACTCCAGCCACCCAAGTCATATACTGTTCTCTCTGCTACCGCACTGTAAGCGGTACCGATGCACAAAGTCTGGAAACAAAAAGGACACTGAACAGCTTCTACCCCCATAAGATTGCTAAATTGTTTGTTAAATAGTTAACCAATAGCTACCCGGACAATATGCATTGACCCTGCACTAACTCTTTTGACATACAATTGCTCAGAGAAAGAGATTTTGTTTAACAAGCAAACAAAAATGTATTTCTAAAAATGATAGGGGTCAAAATGATTGTTTTCAATACTCCATCACCCTCCCCTTGCGAGGATAATGACACTGAGCCTTTTTCTAAAATGTTTTATGAGATTTGAGAACACATTGCGAGGGATCTTAGACCATTCCTCCATGGTCAGATGATATGAAAATAGAGCTCTTTGGCCAGGAATAGCAGTGGTAGGTTTGGCATTGAAAAAACAGATGCCTATGCAGAAAAGAAAAGAACCTCATACCTACTGTAAAATATGGTGGTGGATCTTTGAGGTTATGGGGATATTTCACTTCAAATCAAATCAAGCTTTATTGGTCACATACAGTACACATGGTTAAAAGATGTTACTGAGAGTGTAGCGAAATGCTGGTGCTTTTAGTTCCGACAGTGCAGCAATATCTAACATGTAATCTAACAATTCCACAACAAATACCTAATACACACAAATATAAGTAAAGGAATGGAATAAGAAAATATAAATATAAATATATGAATGAGCAATGACAGAGCGGCGTAGGCAAGATGAAATAGATAGTATAGAATACAGTATATGCATATGAGATGAGTAATGCAAGATATGTAAACATTATTAAAGTAGCATTATTAAAGTGACTAGTGTTCCATTTACATTTACATTTACATTTAAGTCATTTAGCAGACGCTCTTATCCAGAGCGACTTACAAGTGGCCAATGATTTATTAAAGTGGCCAATGATTTCAAGTCTATATATAGGCAACAGCCTCTCTGTGTTAGTGATGGCTGTTTAACAGTCTGATGGCCTTGAGATAGAAGCTGTTTTTCAGTCTCTCGGTCCCAGCTTTGATGCACCTGTACTGACCTCGCCTTCTGGATGGTAGCGGAGTGAATAGGCAGTGGCACGGGTGGTTGTTGTCCTTCATTCTTTTTTTGGCCTTCCTGTGACGTTGGGGGCTGTAGGTGTCCTGAAAGGGAGGTAGTTTTCCCCCAGTGATGCGTTGTGCAGACCGCACCACCCTCTGGAGAGCCCTGTGGTTGTGGGCAGTGCAGTTGCCGTACCATGCGGTGATACAGCCCGACAGGAGGCTCTCAATTGTGCATCTGTAAAAGTTTGTAAGGGCTTTAGTTGACAAGCCAAATTTCTTCAGCCTCCTGAGGTTGAAGAGGCGCTATTGTCTGTGTGGGTGGACCAAGCTTAACGATGAGCTTGGAGGGTACTATGGTGTCGAATGCTGAGCTATAGTCAATGAACAGCATTCTTACATATGTATTCCTCTTGTTCAGATGGGATATGGCAATGTGCAGTGTGATGGCGATTGCATCGCCTGTGGACCTATTGGGGCGGTAAACAAATTGAAGTGTGTCTAGGGTTACAGGTAAGGTGGAGGTGATAAGATCCTTGACTAGTCTCTCAAAGCACTTCATGATGACAGAAGTGAGTGCTACTCGGGGGCGATAGTCATTTAGTTCAGTTACCTTTGCTTTCTTGGGTACAGGAACAATGGTGGCCATCTTGAAGCATGTGGGGACAGCAGACTGGGATAGGGAGAGATTGAATATGTCCGTAAACACACCAGCCAGCTGGTCTGCGCATGCTCTGAGGACGCGGCTAGGGATGCCATCTGAGACAGCAGCCTTGCGAGGGTTAACGCGTTTAAATGTCTTACGTCGGCCAGGGAGAAGGAGAGCCCACTGTCCTTGGTAGCGGGCTGCGGCGGTGTCACTGTATTATCCTCAAAGCGGGCAAAGAAGGTGTTTAGTTTGTCTGGAAGCAAGACGTTGGTGTCCACAACGTGGCTGGTTTTCCTTTTGTAGTCCGTGATTGTCTGTAGACCCTGCCACATTCGTCTTGTGTCCGAGCCGTTGAATTGCAACTCCACTTTGTCTCTATACTGACCTTTTGCTTGTTTGATTGCAAACAAGTAAAATGGTCCTGGGGCCCTAGTTAAAGTCAACGGCATCATTCACTTTATCAAGTACCAGGGCATTTTAGCCAAATACCTTGTTGCCTATGCCAGAAAGCTGAAACTTGGCCACAATTGGATCTTCCAGCAAGACAATAACCAAAGGAAACACATCAAAATCAACAAAGAAATTGTTACTTGACCACAAAATCAACATTTTGCAATGGCCATCTCAGTCTCTGGACTTAAACCCCATTGAAATCTGTGGTTTGAATTGAAGAAGGGCAGTCCTTAAGCGCAGTTGAAGGATATTAAGGATATGGAAAGATGCTGTATGGAGGAATGGTCTAAGATCCCTCCCAATGTGTTCTCCAATCTCAAACATTTTAGAAAAAGGGGAGAGTACAGGAGTATTAAAAACAGGAGTGCCCATCAGTTGTTAAACAAAATCTAGTTCTCTGAGCAATTGTATTAGTATAAAATGATATAATTAAAAAAAATGTGGAGTATGTAGCTCAGTATTTGTATTATTTATTATATAGTCTGTTTTGCTCATCTTTATCAAGGGTGCCAATCATTTTGGAACTGCCTATCTTTAACTGAATAGTGTTGTATTGTAACACAGCAATCTCCACTTCTCCCGAAGCAGTCTGTTTTCATCTAATGCTCTGCCTAAAAAGCTATTGAAAAGACTCACTTACATTTTAATTGAAACTAATAGATTACATGAAATCTCTGTGTGACATCTTTCAGCTTGCAGATTTACAGCAATGGCAAAATGAACAGATGGATTTTTTACTCTGATAGTAATGAATCTTTAAAGCACAATTGGGCAGCATGAGCTTATCTTTTTTAGAGCAGAGGGGGCGGCGGGGTGAGTGTGACTGTGTCTGTGTCTGTGTGCTAATAAAGTAGTGGAACAGATAAGCAGACATCTTGAAGCTAATATGAAGATGTCCTCAAAAGTTAATAAATGACATCCCTAACCTTGATAAGAGTGCTTTATCACGTTGTGCATCTCCTTTTTAGGAACAAACAAATGAGCTAATAGAGCAGCCGGAGAGGCGGAGAGAGAAGAGGAAAGCAAAGAAGCATGTGGAGGCCTCTAAGACACAGCTAACAGCAGGCGGCTACTCAAAAACCCAAAGCCACTGGAGTTGATAGATAAAAGCACAGAAAACTAAATTACTGCATCTCACACCATTTGGCTGCACTTGGAACTAAAGATGGTAGAATTTAGCTGTGACCGTGATTGTTGAGTGTAGAATTCTGCTACGCTCTAGAATGTGGACATGTTCACCCCTTCACCCAGTTTTAAAAAGTTACAAATCTTGAATCCCAAATAATTCTCAGGCACCAGTTTTATATGAAGCGTCCATGTACAGGATAAGTGCTGTTTGCTTTTTCCACAGCAGGACAAGCAGACCCCTATGAAGACTTTGTCTGAAAGTTCTTCAGATTTGGAGGATGTACAGGGACAAGGGACGAATAGAGAGACATATCTGGCAGAGAGAAAAGGGGAAGCTTCAGGCTTAAGGCTGAGGTTGAGGCTTCAGAAAATAAATCATACAAAAATACAGAAAAAAGGCTAATCTGTCCAAATGTCAGTCTTAACGGTTTTAGGAGCTGGCGTAGCCCTACTCCCAAATGGAAGTTAGTCCTGGTCTGTGGGCCAGTGCCTCTGCTCTGTGCAGCCTAACTCCCTGGCTCTTGTGTTGTGGGGTTGGAGAGCAGAGTTCCCTTGGTCCAGGCTGGAATGGACTAATAGAGCTCCAGGAAGATGGCACAAAGCAGAATTCACATTTCCAATGGACCTTCTTCTTCTTCTTCTTCCATTTTGGTAATCTTAATCTAATAGAGTGGGTGGGTCATGTTTCTGCACACAATGCCTCTTGCATTCATTACCCATGAACTGTAGCCCATTGCATCATTGCTCTCTTTTGAATAATAAAGAAACTTTAACTCTGGCCTAATCATGCCACAGGAAATTAAATACTTCCTACTTCCTGATTAATTGTATTTACACAGACCGAAAGCGGTTATTCTGCTGAGAGGAAATTAGGCAGTAGGCAGTGGCATGTTAGTTTGTGTGCTGACGGGAATCTGGAGCTCTAGAGCCCGGGGCCAGTTTACATCAGAATCCTTGAGGCTGCAGCTAGCGAATCAGAACTAACCTAGGGGCTGTAGCAGCGAATCAGAACTAACCTCACGGCTGCAGCAGCGAATCAGAACCAGCCGAGTGAATAGACATTTGTTTAAGACGCAGAGAGGAGATTAGAATGTATTAGATCTCTAAGTAGTCGGTTGATTTTCTGGCTGCAGGCAAGCAGCAGCTCCTACTCATTTTCTCTGCATAATTAACAATGCAGAGTCCACACAGTAATAAGATGCCTAGGAACAAAGCAAATAACACCCTGGTTGTGTAAATATAATATAATTACATTCCCGGTACTGTATGATTATTGAAGGCAATATAGGCCCTTCATCGTCCCATAGTATATTTGCACTCCTTACAATTAGGAGGAAATGTCAATTCCGAAATTAATTAAGGATGAATTGTGTGAAGTACATTTTCTGAGGAGTCCTTGCTTCAGTGATCCTTTGCTATAACCGATATGCTGAGGATGCTCCCGTCTCTCTTTCTGTGTTCAGGTGGCAAGAATAACTGTGAAAGGACAACTCCAAAGCAGACAAACAGAAGAAAGATAAAAGTTGGTGATAGCTTATGTCAACTGAACTTCACCACCTCTACTACACTGAGCAAAGTAGACGTTCCTTATTAAATCCCACTGTGGGCATCATCTTAAAAAAAAACAACATCCAATTGACATGTTAAACTTGTCAATATGAAGCTGATGGTTTTGGTGGTCCATATTATTAGACACCAGGAGACTGAGGTATTAATGACTTCTAGCTGGGAGCCAATGAGCTTCGGGAAAGTCATTTAGATTCAATAGAGCGTCTCTCCATCTTCTGATCAATCTGCTCGGTAATGAAGGAGTGCCGTGGGACCTCGATGAGCTTCTCTAAGAGAGAATAATGCATAACCTTTATGCCATCGAGATTTCATTTAGTTGATCCTAGATAGCTGTAATTTTAAAGAGAAAATTGGCGTGGGGGACGTACTTCTTCGGGGACATTTAAAGGACCCGTCAAAGTTGAGATGGGTGTTTTCCCTTGAGTTTGTGTGGTTTTAAAGTTTCAGACGGAATTCAGTCATGGCGCGCTGAATTTCCATTGCAATTGTGCATCATTGGAGATGTAAATTAATGTTATCATTCGTAATAATTCAAAAGGCTGAAAACTGTGATAATAATAGGCAACCTACAGTATACTTTCACATTGAAGACCAACACAGTTTAAATGTAATGGCAGTTCTACACAAGTTTCTATTCTCAGTTTGCTCCTGTAAAAAGGCAACACTTCAGGGCTTCACAAGTGCACACTAACTGAATTCCATCCCCACTTCATGTTTCCCATAAGAGGTCACCATTTGAAAAACTGTATTACTCTGAGTCGCAGGATTCTGAGACGCCACCCGGGTCAACACTGTCATTGATTTTCTCCACTTCATACAGTAGGTAGTTGTGTTCTGTTCAAAATCCTTCGGTGCCGTACGCGGCTGCCTGGAACCGCGGGTGATTTATCAAGTGTGCTGAACCGCCTGCTCTTCTCCTTGGTACCAGTCCAGAGTAACACCAGTTATAGGGTGATTCATTAGGTGGTTGAATAGCAAAGTTGTACCATCCAGGTGATACCATGAACATGACGTGGCTGGATGGGTCAATAAACCCCATTTACATGTATAATGGAACTGGGGAATGTGTTAGCCCACTGAGCTGAGGCTAAACAGGAGACTTTAAGATTTTAAATGGGTAGAGATGGTATTCATTATTTTCCTGTTCACACGTTATTGAAATGTGCAAAAGCAATACTGTTTTACCCACAACATTTTGCACAGGGATGCCATAGTATGCATAGTATGTGTGTGTTTGGACAGATTTGCGACATTCACCCCACAGGACCAGATAGCTGTGTGAGGAAGCTTTGGGATGAAAAATTGTCCTATCCCTGGGTTCTGTTGACTTGTAAGTCAGGCCCATGCATCAGGCGTCAAGCAGTAATCAGACTTTGAGGTGTAATCAGGTGATATGTTGCACCAATGATTAAGGAGCGGTAAGAGAGGGGGAGAGAGAGAGAGAGGGGGGAGATAGAGAGAGGCGCCACTGACATATGGAAATACCAATGATTAAGGAGAAGAGAGAGATACAGAGAGAGAGGGGATAGACAAAGGGATAGAGAGAGAGAGAGAGAGAGAAAGGAAGAGAGATAGAGGGGATAGAGAAAGAGATAGAGAGAGGGGGAAAGAGGTAAAGAGGGAGATTGAAAGGGAGAGAGGGAGAGGATAGAGAAAGAGATAGAGAGGGAGATGAAATACAGGGAGAGAGCAGAGTCCCTGAAGGGAGTTGAGTGGCGCAAAGCTAATAATCAGTTTGTTCTTTGCTGATTACAGACTAATCATGACCAAAACACAGAGAGAGCAGAGAGGGGAACCACCATCCATCGCCTGGAACACATTTACCCAGCATCGCCTCGCCTCGGTCCCAGTTTCCTGCCTCTGCCTCAGAGACATGTGACCAGTAATCTGAGGAGAGAAAGAAATCAACGTCTATTATGTAATAAGGAGCTTCCCTGATGTTCCACGGGTGACAATATTTATGCTGTTATGAGTTCTAATTTGCATCCGAATACATACAACAAGAAAGCAACAGTAAACACACAGACACAGAGTAAAACAAAGACAAGCGAGTAGCTCCACCTCTATGCTATTAAGTGTGTACAATAATCAAGCGTTGAAACCCACATTGAAGAAATCATCTAATCATTCCAGTTTTGATGCAGAATGAAGTGTTTCAAACCAAAGCCTATTGAATTTACTGTACAATAACTCAGCTGATTTGGGAACGTAATGGTGGTGAACTACTGAACAATATATGTATATGTTTTATTTATTTTACCTTTATTTAACTAGGCAAGTCAGTTAAGAACTTCTTAGGGATAGGCGTCCTGCCAACGGGACAGTTGTAAATCATGCAGCGCCTTGTGTCACGATCGCACATTTTAGAGAAACAACAAATGTCGGTACATATAAGTGTCTTATATCGGCTGAAAGCTTAAATTCTCGTTAATATAACTGCACTGTCCAATGTACAGTAGCTATTACTGCGAAAAAAAATGCCACGCTATTGTTTGAGGAGAGCTCCAAACAACAAAACACTTTTTTCACTGCGATAGGTTTGATACATTCACCTCTGAAGGTGAAATGTGTACTTACATTCTTAAATCTTGCTCTGATTTATCATCCAAAGAGTCCCAGAGATAACATGAAGTGTCGTTTTGTTAGATAAAATCCTTTTTCATATCCTAAAAAGGTCCATATAGCACGCACGATCGATTTTGTATTTCCACTCGTTCAATTTGCAAAGAAAGGAATCTGTGAAAATTTAACCCTAAACGTTGTTTCAACCAGTCAAATCCCATTCATATTTATTCCTCAGAGATCCTAGAACGTAACCAGACTTCACTATATCATTAGGGGTGTAGTATATCCTATAGGACACCAAATTTGATCAGAGACGCGGGCGGTCTTCACTTGATCAACTGTATCTTTGTCAAATAAGCACCAATCGGGGTCGAACAAAGCTAGCTAGATAGCCAATGAGCTGGGCTTTATGTGAGTATCCAGTAACCCCGTATCTGTCGCAATCTGTAGCTGCTAACCTTGTGCGACAGCAAGTCTTTTCCTTTTGGACAAAAATTCTAAAAATATGGAGAGGTATGAAGTTATGAAAACTGTGTGTTTTGCAAATGTTGAACGTATAATATGGCTACTAATACTGGAAAAGCTAAATCAAAGTCCAAGTATACAGATTTGACGATATTCTTGCAGAAAATGTAATGTGAATGTAAATGTCTCCTTCACGATTTGCCCAAATGTACCTGGGTGACTTCACACTAAATGTCATGTAGTTTGTTCTTACTTCAAGTTATTCGTTGTCTGTTTGCACATACACTGCTGCCATCTTGTGGACACCATCGGAATTACATCCAGAGTGAGGGCTAGATGTGGGACCTTACTGTTGCATTTCAAAGATGGTGGTAGAAAGAAAAAACTGTAGTTTTTTTCTTTGTATTTTCTTCTACCAGATCTATTGTGTTATATTCTCCTACATTCAATTCACATTTCCACAAACTTCAAAGTGTTTCCTTTGTTTCCTAGAATCAGCTTCCTATTTCACAACAAAGCATCCTTCACTCATGCTGCCAAACATACCCTCGTAAAACTGACTATCCTACCGTACCTTGACTTCGGCGATGTCATTTACAAAATAGCCTCCAACACTCTACTCAGCAAATTGGATGCAGTCTATCACTGTAACGATCGTCGTAGAGAGGTGACCAAGATGCAGCGTGGCACGTGTTCATGATTATTTATTTAAATCAAACAAACACTTGAACAAAAATAACAAAGGGAAACGAAAGCGCACATTTCTGTCAGGTACAGAAACACAAAACAGAAAACAACTACCCACAAACACAGGTGGGAAAAGGCTGCCTAAGTATGGTTCCCAATCAGAGACAACGATAGACAGCTGCCTCTGATTGGAAACCATACCTGGCCAAAACATAGAAATAAATGACATAGAATAGAACCCTGACCTAACGAAATAGAGAAATAAACCGTCTCTCTCAGGTCAGGGCGTGACAATCACAGTGCCATCCATTTTGTCACCAAAGCCCCATATACTATCTACCACTGCAACCTGTATGCTCTCGTTGGCTAGCCCTCACTTCATATTCGTCGCCAAACCCACTGGCTCCAGGTCATCTATAAGTCTTTGCTAGGTAAAGCCCCGCCTTATCTCAGCTCACTGGTCACCATAGCATCACCCACCCGTAGCACGCACTCCAGCAGGTATATTTCACTGGATGGAGAAAGCCAATTCCTCCTTCGGCCACCTTTCCTTCCAGTTCTCTGCTGCCAATGACTGGAACGAACTGCAAAAATCACTGAAGCTGGAGACTTATATTTCACTCACTAGCTTTAAGCACCAGCTGTCAGAGCAGCTCACAGATCACTGCACCTGTACGTAGCCTATCTGTAAATAGCAACTACCCCCTTCCCATACTGTTATCTATTTGATTTATTTTTGCTCTTTTGCACCCTAGTATCTCTACTTGTACACTTCTGCACATCTATCACTCCAGTGTTTAATTGCTATATTGTAATTATTTCGCCACTATTGTCTATTTATTGCCTTACCTCCAGTATCCTACCTCATTTGCACACACTGTATATAGACTTTCTTTTCTACTGTATTATTGACTGTATGTTTGTTTATTCCATGTGTTACTCTGGGTTGTTGTTTGTTCTGCACTGCTTTACTTTATCTTGGCCAGGTTGCAGTTGTAAATGAGAACTTGTTCTCAACTAGCCTACCTGGTTAAATAAAGGTAAAATAAAATAAAAAAATATATATATAAAAAAATTGGTACCAAGAATATGCATATCCTTGCTTCAAGTCCTGAGCTACAGGCAGTTAGATTTGGGTATGTCATTTTAGGCGATAAAAAAAAGGGGGCTATCCCTAAGAAAATGTATTAAGAACAAATTCTTATTTACAATGACGGCCTACACCAGTCAATCCCGGACGACGCTAGACCAATTGTGCGCCACCCTATGGGACTCCCAATCACGGCCGGTTGTGATTGTCATGGACGAATCAGAATTAGTTGGGTAACATAGATAATTAAGATGTTTTATTAGTATAATATGCTTATTTGAGGTACTTGTCATTAGAAAGTGTCCATTGGACTCTGGTGTCTTTTCCGTTGCACGTCTACCTTAGCTGGGGCTCAGACACTTGGAGCCCAGAGAGGGGAGAGGTCAGATTTGTCATCATGAGAATGTGTCTTTACCTATTTCTTAAACCATGTGAAGGGATGGCGTGATTAATGGGGAACCAATGACTTGTCTCCACAATGTCTCTGAGCAAGTCACTCCCTCCTTTTCTTTATTGTGGGGAGGATTATGGCAGTAAATGGACCCTTGTATGTCCTCTCTTAGATCTCGCACTTATCCTGTGATAATATATGGCCTAGAGGCTCACTCCCCAGTGAGCCTGTCCAGGAGTAGGGTCAAGAGGGGTTTTGCTTGAGATGGGAGTATCTAGAGTTGACAATTGATATATGCCATTGGATGAAATGGTGTTTTCGTTCTATACCGTACCAGTAACTGCTATGTCAACAGGGTCTATATAATGAACCCTGTTGACATAGCAATTACTGTCTGATGTGTTTTATGGATATCTGTCTGTAACGCCCTGGCCATAGAGAGGGGTTTTTGTTCTTTATTTTGGTTAGGCCAGGGTGTTACATTGGGTGGGCGTTCTATGTTCCTTTTTCTATGTTTTTGTATTTCTTTGTTTTGGGCCGTGTGTGGCTCCCAATCAGGCACAGCTGAAGCTCGTTGTTGCTGATTGGGAGTCACACATAAGGAGCATGTTTTTCCTTTGGGTTTTGTGGGTAATTGTTTCTGTTAGTGTTTGCACCTGACAGGACTGTTGGCTGTCGGTTTTCTCTTTTCTTGTTTTTGTATAGTGTTCAATTAAATATTAAATGAAATGATGAACACTAACTCCGCTGCGTTTTGGTCCACTCTCTCTTCAGACAGCCCTTACACTGTCATACAAAACTTAACCTTTGTGAACTGTTACTAAGTATCTGTGGTTTGTCAATGTACGTTGAAGGGGGTGTATAGTTGCTATAAAAGATCTATGTAGCCATTGTGTAATTACCTCATTCAATGGTTCATTCAAGAGAGTGCATTATTGGGGGTCAAGTGCTTTTGCAAAAGTATCTTAATTAAGTATTAAAGATGTAGTTTAACTCGGACTGTGTGTGTTTGTAACTCCTCATTTGGTAATGCGGAAATTAGCCACCACATGATACAGCCTGGAATCAAACCAGGCTGTCTGTAGTGACGGCTCAAGCACTGAGATGCAGTGCCTTAGACCGCTGCACCACTCGGGAGCCCATATCATCCCACTCTCATTGGTGTGTTTGGTGCCAGTGCAACTTTTCACGTACTGTAGTAAGACTCATCAGAGCAGTACAATAATCTGACAGATACGCCCTGAAATGATGGATTGGATATCAGCTGTTCCTATTCCTAGCCTTTTTGTTTTGCCGTTAATCACCTCAAACCAATAACTGTAAATGTTAATCTGTATATTAATGTGAGCAGCGGAACAGAACAGAACTCTCAGTCCCAGGCTGTGTCTCATGGTAGTAGAGAGAGTGCTGGTGGTGTTTCTATCTCTCCATCCTTAGCTCCAGCTCACTCCCACACCACAATGGAGCCTGCCTGCATTGCCATAGCTGCCTGTGAAATTGAACCGAACTAATTAGAATTTAAATGAAACCATGATTGGACATGTTGTGCTTGTCATACGATGAAAGACAGATGGGTTTGTAATTACATTACCAGTCTGACATCATTGTGGTCTGCTACATGCACAGCTTTCACTGCACTAGTGTACCAGGTCCATCCCCACCATCCCATCCCTGATGCCCTTCATGGAGTACTGCAACGTGGTGGCTGTGGTGACACTGGTTCAAAGGCAATTTACTGGGGATTTCTTCAAGTTCTGGCAGTTTTGGCACTGGGTATTTAGGCTCATTCCACAGAATCAAAATAAATCACTGCAGTTAGCTAGCTGCATCACATCAGTGCCATTTACAGGATCTTTGATTGTGGTAGAAAAGTGGGGGAAACAGCAATAAAACAAAGACATTGAATGCAATATATCAGGGTTGGAATTCTATAGAAAGATTGTCTGCATTTCAGCACAAGGCCTTACTCAAGACCGGTCATGGTTGGATTTATACTATGACATTCACACTCAACCACCCTCCTACATACTCATATACTGTCCATCCCTATGTCTGACTTCCAGTCTGTTGAGGAGACAATGTAGCTGATTCTTTATTTCCCATTTCTCTTGAAGGACAATGACTGTAGACTCCAGCCATCATATTTCTCTGAGCTTTAAGGACCTGGGCTGCATCTCAAATGGCACCCCATTCCTTATAAAGTGCACTACTGATGAGGGCTCCGGTCAAATGTAGTGCACTGCGTAGGAAATGTGGTTCCATTTGGGATACACCCTGGGTGATATAAATCCCTGGGTGAAGCGGCGAGCCAGTAGTGCTGGTAGGGAGACATTTTATAGACTGCTAGATTGTCATCTAGTTCATCCGCAGGCCTCAGACATATGCCTCATAAAGATTTCTATTAGGTCAATGTGATGCAGCCGGAATGGGAAGAGGGAGATTACACCTTAAGAGGTGTAGCGGAGGCTCGTTCAGTACCTAGAGATGTAATAAACAACTTCATTCCAACCATTAAAACAAGAAGAGGTTGCCCTGATGTAGTGCTTGTTCACGAAGCAATACACACACACAGACACCGCTTCTCAAAATACACCCCACTACTCAAAATACACCCCACTACTCAAAATACACCCCACTACTCAAAATGCACGCTTGAGTCATGCATTGGCTGCAATGTCTATTGATCACATCAGTACCAGCATTAGTAACATTAACAATTTTTACTGTCAAATGCACAGCCTACACTACAATATCTAGCATGAACAATATTAAATAAGGACTCAATAATCCAACAAAATGCCAATGAGAAAAAACAAATACCAAACAATCGTTTGGCATACCACCGATGGGCATTGGTACCTATTGTTATCATTGCCACGTCAACCCCAATTCCCCCACAATTGCAAATCATATTTGGCTTCAGCATGGTCTTCAACCACCATATCTGATCTGTCTTCAGCATGGTCTTCAACCACCATATCTGATCTGTCTTCATCATGTTCTTCAACCACCATATCTGATCTGTCTTCATCATGTTCTTCAACCACCATATCTGATCTGTCTTCAGCATGGTCTTCAACCACCATATCTGATCTGTCTTCATCATGTTCTTCAACCACCATATCTGATCTCTCTTCAGCATGGTCTTCAAGCACCATTTCTGATCTGTCTTCATCATGTTCTTCAACCACCATATCTGATCTGTCTTCAGCGTGGTCTTCAACCACCATATCTGATCTGTCTTCAGCATGGTCTTCAACCACCATATCTGATCTGTCTTCAGCATGGTCTTCAACCACCATATCTGATCTGGTGTTTGTTGTGATGATGATGCAGAGTAATGATAATTATATGGTAATTTACTTTGTGTTCGCCTGGTATTATAGATTGATGTTTTATTGTCACATACACCAGATAGATGCAGTGAAATGTGTTGTTTTACAGGGTAAGCCATAGTAGTATGGCGCTCCTGGAGCAAATAAGGGTTAAGTGCCTTGCTCAAGGGAACATTGACAGATTTGTCCCCTGTCAGCTCGGGAATTCGAACCAGCGATCTTTCGGTTACTGGCCCAACCACCAGGCTACTTGCCACCCTTATTTATGTGCAATAAGCGATAAACCACCCCCATTACAGCGCCCATTACAGGACCAATCTAATGGATATTTCTATGTCATTGGTAAGGCATTCATGAAATTACAGAATTCGTTGTATTCACTTTGTACAAAAAATGTCACATCTTCATCTGTTTTTCTATGCCTTGAAATCCAACTTCTCATCAAGTCAATATTCAGCAATGACAAGTAAAATACAAATGTTACAACTTTGCTAACACAAACAACCGAATCACTCTCAGTATTCTCATCGTCAATATCCTAAACTGACATATCAACAGCCGTGATGTTATTCTTTGCCATGTCTTTGTGTTGTCGTGTTTTCCCACCACCAGTACTGTAGGGTAGTGATCCGCAGTGCAGTACAGACTGTATCAGCCTTATAATCCCTGACCTTTCCTTTTCATATACCTCCTCAAACGCCATGGAATGATTGACTCCTCAAACTCTGTTGGAAAACATTCATATTAATTTAGGCCTTCTTAAAGGTGCAATATGGGGTACTTTCAGAAATGTTTTGTCATTAAATTGATGATATAAGTGGCTGCCGTTGGGCTGAAACACAAATCCCAGATTGTAGCTTTAATAAACCAGGTGGAGGGTTCTTCTCATGGCTTATAGTGAAGGATCAGGAAATCCTATTAAGATCAAAATGAAACTCCCTAAACCCATCAAACGTCAATTAAAGTTTTGATATCATGTTCAAGCAAATGTGAGTGGATTTGTATTCAATAGATGTCTTTAATCCTGTTGATGAGATTTAATTTCATGTGGCGCAGGTCAATGATGAAATCAAAAATAATCTGATTATGTTATTCAGAAAACTGTGAATCTGTCTGTCTGTCTGTCTGTCTGTCTGTCTGTCTGTCTGTCTGTCTGTCTGTCTGTCTGTCTGTCTGTCTGTCTGTCTGTCTGTCTGTCTGTCTGTCTGTCTGTCTGTCTGTCTGTCTGTCTGTCTGTCTGTCTGTCATGGACTGTAAAGGGGGAGATGAATAGTCTAAATTCCCATTCAGAATTACATGACAAATCAGATTACGCATTGTTTGGACAGATAGCAAAACAAAGATGTTCAAATTCAGCTCAGGCTTTGGTGACTGTGCCAATATGTCAGTGGGCCGTGGAACATTGCAGTTGAAAATTCTGCAATGATCAAGTGTGTATACTGGTTTGTACTCCGGGCCACATTTTGTAAACACACAAACATGCACACACACACACACACACACACACACACACACACACACACACACACACACACACACACACACACACACACACACACACACACACACACACACACACACACACACACACAAATATGGGGATTAAAACACATTCTTGAATGCAATCTAGCAACAGAACCCAGCAAAAGAAGGATTTATCTTTTTGCAAAATTGTGCAATATGTATAGTTACAGTAAAATAGGAGCTAATTTAGACTTTTTCCAATAAATGTATATTATATCAACTGAGAAACTACATAATGTTAGTCCAGTAGATGTCATAACTGTCTGTGTAAACTACATGATGTACTGTAGTACCACCAAACCCCAACGGCCTATCTGCTTTACTTAGCTTTGTCTGCATTCTAAATGCGTTTGAAGCCGATCGTCCATGATAGGACACGTATTGTAGAGCTAGCTATGTTTACCTCCGTGGTGGTGCATATGATCAAAATGTGCTTAGGTGGACAAGGCTAAGGTGCTTTATAAATTACAGAGCATGATTAACATCATTAGCAGCAATTTCACGCTTGGGGAGAGTGGATAGATGTAGTGAGGCTAACAGCAGACATTGATTAACTATGCCCTGCTTACTACAAAACACCATATTATACCAGGTACAAGGGGACATGACTACTGTATGTATTTAGTTACAATTGATGTATATAGAAGAGGTCCTCTGTACACTAACCATTATCTTCAACCAGTAACACTGAATCACTAGGTAAGTGATAAACCATGCACAAAGCCATATCATACCAGGCACAAGGGAACATGAGCATGTATCTCTTCCTCCCTGACAAACCAGAGGACCCCAATTAAACACCTTTGACAACTTAGCACAAGTGTGCTAATTGACATTTCACAAAGTATGTATACCTTGTACGCCTGTTTCTTTGGGGTTCCTATAGGGACGCCCATGTACTGTGCATTCGGAAAGTATTCAGACCCCTTAACTTTTTCCACATTTTGTTACGTTACAGCCTTATTCTAAAATGGATTAAAATGTTATTTTTCCTCATCAATCTACACACAATACCCCATAATGACAAAGCAAAAACAGGTTTTACAAATGTAGAAAAAAAATGAAGAAAAACAGAAATATCACGTTTACAGAAGTGTTCAGACCCTTTACTCAGTACATTGTTGAAGAACCTTTGGCAGTGATTACAGCATTGAGTCTTCTTGGCTATGACGCTACAAGCTT